>NW_007256339.1:520994-532801 GCF_000164805.1 Carlito syrichta
GGCGAGACTTCATCTCTACAATAAATCAAAAATTAGCCGGGTGTGGTGGCGCGCGCCTGTAGTTCCGGCTACTTGGAAGGCTGAGGCGGAGGATTGCCGGAGCCCGGCAGGTCGAGGCTGCGGTGGCCGGGAGCGGCCACTGCACTCCAGTCTGGGCGACAGAGTGAGACTCCAACTCAAAAAAACAAAAACAAAAACAAAAAAATTATAAAAATAGGCCAGGTGCAGTGGCTCAAGCCTGGAATACCTGCACTTTGGGAGGCCAAGGTGAGGGGTTTACCTGAGCCCATGGGTTTGAGAACAACCTGGGCAACTTGTGAGACCTCGTCTCTATAATAAATAAAAAAATCAGCCGGGTATTGTAGTGCATGTCTGTAGTTTTGGCTACTTGGAAGGCTGAGGTGGAAGGATTGCCTGAGCCCAGCGAGTCAACACTGGGGTGACTGTGAGTGTGCGTGCTACCGCACTCCAGCCTGGGCAACAGAGTGAGACTCCAAGTCATAAAAAAAAAAAGTTTTTTTTCTTTTTTGTTTTTGAGTCAGGCTCCTACTCTGGAGTACTGTGGTATAATCATAGCTCACCACAGCTTCCAACTCCTAGACTCAGGTGATCCTTCCACCTCAGCTTTCTGAATAGCTGGCATGATAGGCACTTAAAAAATTTTTTTTAAAGATGAGGTCTCGATATGTTGCCTAGGCTGGTCTCAAACTCCTGGACTTAAGCAGTTCTCTTATCTCAGCCTCCCAAAGTGCTGGGATTATAGGCATGAGCTACTGTGCCCAGCAAGAAAGAAAAGAAAAAAAGAGTTTTATAATTGTACCTATGCATTAATTATTTACATAAACAAAAGTAGAACCAGGCCAGGTGCCATGGCTCATGTCTGTAGTCCCAGCATTCTGGGAGGCCAAGGCAGGAGAATTGCTTGAACCTAGGAATTCGAGACCACCTATGCGACATAGTGAGACCTCAACTACAAAAAAATTAAAAAGTTAGTTGTGCGTGGTTGTGTGCCTCCGTAGTCCCAGCTACTTGGGACACTGAGGCAGGAGGATTGCTTAAGCCCAGGAGTTTGAGGCTGTGGTGAGCCATGCCTGGGTGACAGAGAGAGACCCCAACTCAAAAAACAAAAATGGAATCAAGCATAATTTCCCCAGTAAATAGTATAATAAAATCATAGATGTCTTCTTTTCACATGTGACTTTTACTGTGCCATCATGATGTAGGCCATTTTAGCAAGATTAATGGAGAGCCTCCATTTTTCTCAAGTCCCCTCAACTTACAAATTATTTTTTTTTTTGAGTCACCTATCATGTCATCATCCTGGTCCAGTTCTTCTTTTCCGTTTGTTAACTGGTCTGATCCTTATTTGTCAGAGGCTCACTTGTGAGTCAGGCAGTTCTCCAAAGTTTCTTTCATCAAGTTGAGCTTTGGCATGTTTGGCAGATTTTCCAGTTCTGCTATGCATTGGGTCTGCACTGTGCTGACTGAAGTATCAGATACTCAGTGAGAGAGACTAGCTGGCAGTGAGCAGAATGATGGGTGCAAAGTGGGCGGGATCCTGAATGGGAACTCTGTTTATGAATGGTCAGTTATTTAGAAGTCATTTTCATGTTTGATGACTTTGGCTTTGCTACTGAAAGCTTTATATCCAACCATTCTACCTGTTAACACAGATCATGAGGACTCTACCCCATAATATAGTTCAGCATTCCATCAACTGCCTTTAACAGGTTTCTTTAAGAGTATTTGAAAATTTAAACAAGTTAAAATCAAATTATATGTTGATGTCCTTGAAGACTCTTAAGTAAAGCATTACTAAGCAATTGAGCTAGAAGAGTATTGTGTCCTTGTATATCACACTAGAAACCAAATGGTGAGATGAAAAATAGTAAACCATTTCTGTGATGGGCTTAACTTTATTTTAAACATTGCTCTGTAGAACATTAAGCTGAAACCCTGTCATACTTCACCACAGAGTAGTACTCAAAGCATCATTTACACAATTTGCTTATTTTGGAAGTGCTCATTTTGTTCACTGTATTTCTTGAAGGCTGCCCTTGGAGCTGGCTTCTCTGATAAGACTCCTGCTCACACTGTCACCATGGCTTGCATCTCTGCCAACCAAGCCATGACCACAGGTATGTTTAAATGGAAACCTACAGTACATGTTAATTTTCCTCTTTTGTCTTTTACATGATCATAAAAAAATATTCTTAACAGAAGTAAATAGGTGATTAGCACAGATTTCTACACTTGTGGGGGATTTTTTTTTTTGCTCTTTTAAATTTTATTTATTTTATTTATTTTTATTTTTTGAGTTGGAGTCTCTCTCTGTCGCCCAGACTGGAGTGCAGTGGCCTCTCCTGGCCACTACAACCTCGGCCTGCTGGGCTCCGGCGATCCTTCCACCTCAGCCTTCTGAGTAGCCGGAATTACAGGCATGCGCTACCACATCTGACTAATTTTTTGATTTATTGTAGAGATGAGGTCTCGCCAAGTTGCCCAGGTGGGTCTTGAACCCGTGGACTCAGGCAATCCACTCCTCTCAGCCTCCCAAAGCGTGGGATTGCAGGCTGAGCCACTGTGCCTGGCTTTGCTTTTTTTTTTTTTTCTTAAATTTTTGTATAGGTGAGGTCTCACTATGCTGCCCAAACTGGTCTCGAATTCCTGGCCTCAAGCACTCTTCCTGACTTGGCCTCTCAAAGTACTGGGATTACAGGTGTGAGGCACTGTGCCTAGCTTACACTTGTGTTGTTGTTGTTTTTTTTTTTAAATAAGGCCATGTTTAAGATTTGGGATTTTTAACAGTAGTTATCAACCTTTTTTGTGCTTTCCATAGCTGAAGGACAAAGCCATTGACGTAGTTCCTCCATCAGTAACATGGCTGGCTGCAGCAGGGGTTGTCAACTGAAGGAGTGTGTCTCCAAAAAGGTGCTTCAGAATCTGAGGCATGCATCGTTTATCACCTGCTAGATTTTAAAACTAGTTGATTCTGATATGATAACTTCCCCACGAAGATAAGGTCCTCCTCCCTCTACCACCCCCATAGTTGTAAATCACAGCTTTAGATGGTCAAACTCTTTCCTTTACTTTCTCCCCACATCCTTAGCATTTTTATAAATCATTGCAAATTCTCTTTAATAAACTTTAGCAAAATTATGGGACATTTTGTAAAATGAAAAACAGAAAGGGCTGGGCCTGGTGACTCATACCTGTAATCCCAGCACTTTGAGAGGCCAAGGTAGGTGGATTGCTTAAGCCCAGGAATTTGAGACAGTCTGAGCAGCATAGTGAAACCCTGTTGCTACAAAAAACTAAATGATTAGCTGTAGTACAGGTGCTCAGGAGGCTGAGGCTGAAGGACTGTCTGAGCTCAGGAGGTCAAGGCTGCCAAAGCTGTGATCATTGTGATCAGCAGGGGCAACAGAGTGAGATCCTGACTCAAAAAAAAAAAGAAAAGAAAAGGAAGAAAAAGGAAAGAGAGGAAGCCTAAAAGATTTTGTAATCCTGTGCTCATTCAGTGACATCAAGGCCCCGTTGGGCAACCTGTCTTGTGGATGACAGGGTTGGGAGTGTTTTCCACTATAGGCAGCATGTGACCAATTCCTGGCTGAAGAAACAGTGTACTTGCTAGTGGCCAGAAGGGGAAGGGAAGCTGCCTAACAGTTTAAAAGCCAGAATTACTCTGTCTTGTAGTAGAAATTAACATTCTTTTTATAGGAAAAAAAAACTTCTGAAGACTAAAACTGGGAGCATATAAAATATATGCAAGATATACTGGTTTAGAAGATGCTTTGAGAGTTGGTCCAGTGGATATTTTTAGAAGTTGTCTACATGGCCTTAACGAAATTTGTTTTTCTCCAGTGTTTGAATATGTTTTTAGTGATTTAAATTAACCAATTTACTCATATTTAGAGACAGGGTCTTGCTCTGTCACCCACTCTGGAATACTGTGGTACAATCATAGCTCACTGTGACTTTTGAAGCATCCCAAGCAGCTAGGTCTCAGGCACGTACCATCACACACAGCTAATTTTTTTTTATTTTTGTAGAGACAGAGTCTTGCGATGTTGCCCAGGCTGGTCTTAAACTTCTGGCCTAAGCAGTCCTCCTGCCTTGACCTCCCAAAGTGCTGGAATTACAGGCATTAGTCACCTGCTCAGCCGTGTGTTTAGTCATGTTAAAAAGTTATCTTAATCCCTCTGAAGAGATGAAGGCTTTAATTACAGATGTTGTGCAAAGCTGATAATTGTTATTCAACTTTTTGATCAAGAAGCTTACATTTCAGTGGGATGTTATTTTCTGCAAAAAGTGTTCATGAGGTCTAACTTGTGCCCTGTAGGTGTTGGCTTGCTTACCTCTGGCCAGTGTGATGTGATTGTGGCCGGTGGTGTCGAATTAATGTCCGATGTTCCTATTCGTCATTCAAGGAAAATGAGGAAAATGATGCTTGATCTCAACAAGGCCAAGACTCTGGGCCAGCGACTATCTTTACTCTCTAAATTCAGATTGAATTTTCTATCACCTGAGGTAAGACTTGGGAACTTTGTGCAAATAAGATGTGTTTCCAGAGCATCCTGGTGCAGCGATTTAGAATGAGGCAGGTCAGCGTGGGCTCTGGTATGCTCTAATTGTTGTAGATTCGCTTATTTTCAGGGAGGGGCTAATTATTTGGTCAAGATGAAAAGTAAAGACAGTGGTTAGAAAGTCTGAATTTGTGAGCTCTTTTTAGAGATCCTTTTCTCTCCTTGCTCACAAAGAGTTTCCCTTGCCCTGATCTTGACTGATAAATGGTAAACAAATAGATTTTACCTTATCCATGTAACACAGAACAGTCCTAGGTGTCATATAATATCTGCTAACATGTGTGCCTTCCCCTCGGCTGTCTCCTTTCCCAGCTCCCTGCGGTGGCTGAGTTTTCCACCAGCGAGACGATGGGCCACTCTGCAGACCGACTGGCCGCTGCCTTTGCTGTTTCTCGACTGGAACAGGATGAATATGCACTGCGCTCTCACAGTCTGGCCAAGAAGGCACAGGATGAAGGACTCCTTTCTGACGTTGTACCCTTCAGTGTACCAGGTCAAATGGAATGCTTTATGATACCTCCTAGGGAATTCTGAATTACCCAAATTGCTCCTAAAACTCAAAAAAACCCAAGGAACTTTTCAATAAGTATGTTCGTCCTGTTTCCAAAATACTCAGCCTTTATTCTTATACATGGACTCAAGTTTCAATTTATGTTATAACAATAGGTAAACATTTAAAAATTTTTATAAGAGTCTCCTTTTAAGCTGGGCTCAGTGGCTCAGCCTGTAATCTCGCGCCTTGGGAGGCTGAGGTGAGTGTATTGCCTGAGCCCGTGGGTTCGAGACCCACCTGGGTAACTTGGCGAGACCGCATCTCTACAATGAATCAAAAATGAGCCGGGCGTGGTAGTGTGCGCCTGTAGTTCCAGCAACTTGGAAAGCTGAGGCGAAAGGATCGCCAGAGCCCAGCAGATTGAGCTTGCGGTGGCCGGGAGCGGCCACTGCACTCCAGTCTGGGCAACAGAGTGAGACTCCAACTCAAAAAAAAAAAATACAGTCTCCTTTTAGATCTTCCTGATATACAGAGGGTGCCAGCAAATATATACACATTTTAAGAAAGGAAAAAACTGTATTAAAATTGTAAGATGGACGCAAGTCACATTTGACTTCTGCAAGAGGTGCTCCAAGTGGTTACTATCAAAGTTCAGACACTTTTGAAAAATATTTCAAAAAGTAATACATAGATAACATCTCTTAAAATGTGTATACTTTTTTTGACACCCTGGTATTTTATATCTTACATACATGCCTATTTTTAAAATTTTTAAATTTCTGATTCATCTAACTTCTGCATAGAGTAGTCAAATACAAATGAATGTCTTAAGAAATTTTTTTTTATTAAACTAGATTATTTCTAACATGTCTTAAGAGTTTAGTTTGATGTTTGATAATATTTTGACAACACGAAAGGCTTTCTATTAAATAGATAAAGTTTTATTTCATTTGTTCTCATAATTTTTAAAGCATATTTCTCTGGGAAGATATATAATGCTTGTAGTTCCAGAGAGTTAAAAAGTTCTTGTTTTTATAGGAAAAGATACAATTACTAAAGATAATGGCATCCGTCCTTCCTCACTGGAACAGATGGCCAAACTAAAACCTGCGTTCATCAAGCCCTATGGCACAGTGACAGCTGCAAACTCTTCTTTCTTGGTAGCTATAATGCTATTTATGTTTAGTAGTGACTTTTATATTTTTGTACTCTCAGTAGAAAAGCCTAAAATAGATTTATGTGCGTGTGTTGTGAGTAGAGGCTTAAAAATATAGTTATTCATTATAAAGATAATGTTCAGATGGAATCATGAAAAAAATAGAGGGCTGGACATGATGGCTCACACCTGTAATCCCAGCACTTTGAAAGACCAAGGAGGGCAGATTGCTTGAGCCCAGGAATGCAAGACCAGCCTGGGCAATATAGCAAAACCTCATCTCTACAAAAAAAGTAAAAAAATTAGCCCGGTGTGGTGGTACATGCCTGTAGTCCCAACTACTCAGAATGCTGAGGTGGAAGGATTGCCTGATCCCAGGAAGTTGAGACTGTCATGAGCCGTGATTGTCTTGATCATACCACTGCATTCCAACCTAGGCAACAGAGTGAGACCCCCAACTCAAAAAAACCCCAAAAAATAGAATCATAATTTTAAGACCTTAGAAGTCATCTAATTCAGCTATCATTCTGCTACAAAAGCTGTTCTCTTTAAACACTTAACCAGTCAAACTTTATTGCCTCTGCTAGGCCCTGGAAAAGGAAAGAACAGATAATTGCAATGTAGTGAGAAAGTGCTGTGGTGACTGTAAACATAGGCTATCAGACAAATTAAATAGAGGGTCCCTAAACCAAACTGGGAGTAGTCAGAGAGGCTTCTCAGAAGAGATAACTCTTGGGAGCAAATATTGAAGTAAAACTAAAAGTCAATTCAAGAAATCTTTTCTAGGCAGAAGGAACAGCAAATGTAATATTGGGGTATTAAGAGCAAGGGTTTCTTTGGGGGAAGAGCTAGATTGGAGCACAGGATATGAACTGGGCAGTCCTAGAAGACTGGGAAGAGTAGGCAGAAAGAGTAACAGGATGCCTCTTCTAGCATCATGGAGTAAACCATCCTGTTTTTTGTTTTGTTTTGAGTCAGAGTCTTGCTCTGTTGCCCAGGCTGGAGAGCAGTGGCACGATCACAGCTCATTGCATTCTTGACCTCCTGGACTCAGACCATCCTTCCACCTCTTCCTCCCAAGTAACTGGGACTACTAGTGGGCATCACCATACCTGGCTGATTTTTTTTTTTTTTTTGTAGAAATGCTGTCTCTCTATGTTGCGCAGGCAGGTCTTGAACTCCTGACCTCAAGCAATCCTTCTGCCTCAGCCTCCCAAAGTGCTGGGATTATAGGCACGAGCTCCCAGCCTGTTTTGTTTTTGTTATAAGTTTTTTACTTACCTACATGTAGCTTCATGTTCTTTGCTTTTTTGTCTCCTCCTCAACTAAACATCCCTATTGATTCTGCTTCTGCTTGTAAGATGTGGTTTCTCTTCTCTTATTACCTTGGGTGTAGTGCTCTGGATATAGGCCAGGTAGTCAATGTTTCTTTTACAATATAACTCCCCTGCCCAGTCATAAAGTCTGGAAACAGGCAATGTTTGACATATTTGCCCATGGTCAATGACTAATGAATGCCTACTCTTGACGGGCTAGAGGAAGGGCACCTGGAATGATTCCAGCAGGAGGGGGCCCCACCCAGTTAAGCCTGAGTGGTGAAGCTGGTTCTTTTCCCCTTGGTTTGCTTGTTATGGAGTTTATAAGTAGAAGAAAATTACCTAGAAGTCATGGACAGGACGCAGCTGTCAAACAGCCTAGAAAATGTAAGAATAAATACGAAAGTCTCATATTTTGTGCCAAAAGCTAAAAACTTTGGCTTTAGTTTTTTATAAGTACAAATTTCTAAAGTTACTTGTTTTTTTAATCCATTTTGATCATTTTGATATTTTTGAACAGGTCTTATACTCCCAAATTGAGTCAATGTGTGTGTGTTTAAATTGTGGTTTAATGACTAATAACAACGAAGTAGGTGATGTTATATAGAATCACTGTATAATTATAGTGAGTTAGTAGATTCAGAAACAGGAAATAGTTGTAGGAAGACCTCCAGACAGGCTAAAGAATTTTAACATTGTTCTGGTTAACATTTCAGACTGACGGTGCATCTGCAATGCTGATTATGGCAGAGGAAAAAGCTCTGGCCATGGGTTATAAGCCGAAGGCATATCTGAGGTAAAGTAAATGTTCCAGTGAATTGCCTCTGATATTTATTTATTTGTTTGTTTGTTTGTTTACTTACTGAGTTGGAGTCTTACTCTGTTACCTGGGCTGGAATGCAGTAGCATGCTCACGGCCACTGCAGCCTCAATCTGCTGAACTCAGGCGATCTTTCCGCCTCAGCCTTCCAAGTAGCTGGAACTACAGGCGTGTGCCACCACGCCCGGCTAATTTTTCTTGATTTATTGTAGAGATGAGGTCTCGCCAGGTTGCCCAGGCTGGTCTTGAGCCTGTGGGCTCAGGCAGTCCTCTCACCTTGGCCTCCCAAAGTGCCCAGATTATAGGTGTGAGCCACCACATCCAGCCGTGCCTCTGATTGTTAAATTTTATTACTGGAGGTAACCTCTGTATTTTTTACCTAGGGACTTCATGTATGTGTCTCAGGATCCAAAAGATCAACTATTACTTGGGTAGGTAGCAGTTTATATCTTTGGGATGTAAGTATTTGATTACTCACATTTATCATACTGATTTGAGAGTATGTTAAGCCTTGAGTTCATAATTGATTTATGTGGTGTTTTTTTTTTTTTTAAGTAATACTATTCCTTTATGTTGGCATATATTATTGTATAGTTTTGGATTATTTTCTGTTTTTCCTATACAATTTACATATACATTTTTTTCCTATACATACGTGGGGGGGACCCAAAAATACTGGAATTTTTTTGGAAGGGCAGGCCTCTTGAGTACAGACTTACCCTGCTAGGTAAGTGTTCTAGGAACCCATTGGCAGCAGTGTACCAGCTAACATTGTTGTGAGAAGCTGCATTGGCTTAGGTGAATTTTTTGGGGGGGATTTCTTTTAGCACGTTTGCCCATTTCATGATGGGTGATTTACATGAACAACTTGCCCTCGCCGCACTGAGTGTTTTGCATTTTTTGACCAAAAATTGCATGACCCCTGTACCCTGCCCTCCCTATTAACCAGATCTTGCCCTGAGCAACTTTTTTTTGTTTGCCTGGATGAAAAAGTTCTCAAAGGGAAATGTTTTCCCATGTGTAAGAGGTGAAACAAAGAATGGCAGAAGCACCAAAAGACATAAAAAAAAAAATGGATGAGTCAAAAACTGTTTTGAGCTGTTGAAAAAGTGTCTTGATAGGTGTGTTGCATCAAATGGAGAGACTTTGAAGATGACTGAAGATTAAACATGTAAAAATAAATACACAATTTTTTATAAATAAATTCCAGGATTTTTTTTTTCATCCTCCCATTTATACAGCTTTGCCGTCTTTTTTCCTTCAGATGTCACAAACATTTTTTCATATTGCTATATACTCTGCTACATAATCTCCAGAATAATTTTTTATGAAAGCCTCCCAGTATTTAGAGTCTCTCCCTTTCTCTCACAAGGCTTTAGCCTCACTGGCCTCCATTATGACCTTCAACCCAGTCTAGCCCTTTCCCATGCCTACCCCTTTGAACTGTGTCCTTCTTTTAGCTCTACATGTTATGAACTTGCCCTTATCCTTCATTGTTTGCTTGTTTATTATCTGTTTCCCCAGCTCCATAATATAAGTTTAATAAGGGCAGAGGGCATGTCTGCCAGCTCACTATTGCATCATAAACATTTAATCAATATTTGTATAGTACAATCAATGAATAAGTGAATGACATTACAGAATCTGTGTAAAACTCAGTATAGTAAATATGAAGGAACTCCTAGCTTAAAAATTAAAATTTAATATACTACTTGTTTTTTCTTTTCAGACCAACATATGCTACTCCAAAAGTCCTAGAAAAGGCAGGATTAACCATGAATGATATTGATGCTTTTGAATTTCACGAAGCTTTCTCAGTAAGTCATTTGAAGGACACATATAAAAGGACTATAGTTATAAAAAATGTAGTCCATGTTTGTGGGAGAGAGCAAGGCATGGTTTATAATGTGAGTGAGACAGAAGTGGAACTTTCTGTTTTAAGTACTGAATTACATTGCTGGGAGAAGCAGGGGAGGAATCATGGGCCACACACACGGTGCTGGAAAACTTACCTTTTGAGGTGTCTCTTAGGGGTCCTTCAAAAGGACCAAATTGTTTCTTTAGAAAATTTTCTCTGAATACTGATTTAAAGGTTTAATCAACTTTAAAGTTACACAAACCCATGCCTAAAAGAAAGCTTAGAGGGGACATTAATAACAAAGTCCTCATTGAATTATTTTTCCTTCTAGGGTCAGATTTTGGCTAATTTTAAAGCCATGGATTCTGATTGGTTTGCGCAAAACCACATGGGTAGAAAAACCAAGGTAAGTTTCTGATTTAAAAATATACTTGAATTTCCAAGGTACATTAATATTTGGAGCTTGGTTACCTGCTAATAAGAGTATGAAGGAGATAGCCTCTCCTTCTTTTGAAGAATTTTGTGTTTTATTAAATATATATCTATATATATCTATATATATCTATATATATAGATATATATAGATTTTTTTTTTTTTGAGTCGGAATCTCACTCCATCGCCCAGGCTGGAGTGCAGTGGCACGCTCACGGCTACCGCAGTGTCAACCTGCTGGGCTCAGGTGATCCTTCCACCTTAGCCTTTCAAGTAGTCAGAACTACAGGCACATGCTACCATGCCCAGCTAGTTTTTTGATTTGTTGTAGAGATGAGGTCTTGCCAAGTTGCTCAGGCTGTTCTCGAATGTGTGGGCTTAAGCAATCCCCTCACCTCGGCCTATCAAAGTGCTGAGATTACAGGCTTGAGCCACTGCTCCCATCCATGTTTATTTCTTAGTTTAAAAATAGTTCCTGGAGGCTGAACATGGTAGCTCACCCCAGTACTTTGGGAGGTCGAGGAGGGAGAATCACTTGGGGCCAAGGAGTTTAAGACCAGCCTGGGCAACATAGTGAGACCCTGTCTCTATTTAAACTAAATAAATAAGTAAAAATAGTTCCTGGAAATTCTTCAGCAAAAAATGAAAGTAATTTTTAAGTTGGAGTCTTATTCTGTAAGGCTAGAGTACAGTGGCACAGTGATGGCTCTTGCGGCTTTGATCTGCTAGGCTCAGGTGATCTTCCGTCTCAGCCTTCCAGATAGCTGGAACTACAGGTGTGTACACCTGTAGCCCAGTTAATTTTTTTAAATTTCTTGTAGAGATGAGGTCTCTCCAAGTTGCCCAGGCTGGTCTCAAATTCCTGGGCTCAGGCAGTCCTTTTGCCTTTACCTCCCAAAGTGCTGGGATTACAGGCATGAGTCATCATGCCCAGCAAAAGTAAATTTTATGTTGTCTTTTGTTCCTCCCAATCTGACATTAGGTGAAAAATAAATGGCTTTTATATTGACCTAGACTTACTTTCTTTTGCAATAAAATGATTTGTGGTAGCCGGGCTCAGTGGCTCAGCCTGTAATCCCGCACCCTTGGGAGGCTGAGGTGAGTGGATTACCTGAGCCCGCGGGTTCGAGACCTGTCTGGGCAAC
>NW_007256340.1:0-10951 GCF_000164805.1 Carlito syrichta
CCAGTAGGTCAAAGCTGCTGTGGCCAGGAGCGTGCCACTGCCCTCCAGCCTGTGTGACAAGAGTGAGACTCCCACCCAGCAACAATAACAACAAAAAACAAATATTCTTCCATGTTATGATAAGGATACATCTTTTTACGCCAGCCTGGGAGACAGAAAGAGATCATGAGTCCAAAAGAAAACACCTTAAAACAAGATTTGTGCCAGGCTCGGTGGCTCAGCCTGTAATCCCAGTACTTTGCGAGGCCGAGGTGAGTGGATTGCCTGAGCTTATGGGTTCGAAACCCACCTGGGCAACTTGGCGAGACCTCATCTCTACAATAAATCAAAAAATTAGCCGGGGGCGGGATTGCATGTACCTGTAATTCCAGCTACTTGGAAGGCTGAGTAGAAGGATCGCGGAGCCCAGCAGGGCAAGGCTGCAGTGGCCCGGAGTGTGCCACCACCCTCCAGTCTGGGTGACAGAGTGAAACTTCATCTCAAAAAAAAAAAAAAAAAAACCAAGATTTGGAGGACCTCCTTGATATTGATATTGGTCTAAGTAATCAGCTTTTTAATATGACAACAGGAATACAGGAACAACAGCAAATATAAAGAAGTTGGACTGCATCAAACTAAATGAATACAATTAAATGATCTTTAACAATAAATGAAAAAGGAAGAAGGCTTACAGGATAAGTGAAAACATTTGCAAACTATATATATGATTAACTTGTTTGCTATCCAAGACATACAAGGAAATTGTATAAATCAAAGGCAAAAACAAGAAAATGATAATCACTTGACTAAAAAAATAGCACAAGAATAGCTATTTTTTCAGTAAAGAAATACAAATTGCCAAGTATGTGAAAGGGTGGTCAACATCACCAATCATGAGGAATTCGCAAAGAGGCCCAATGATGAGTTATCATCTCAGACCTGTTAGGATGACTAATATCAATCAGAAGTGAGATAAGTATTGACAAGGATATGAAGAAAAACAAATCCTGTACACGGTTAGTGGGTTTTAAATTGGTAGATTCATGATGAAAATCATGTATGAATATTCTTAAAAAAAAAAAAAACTAGCATTGCACACTGAAATTCGCTTTCTGTGTATATAACCAAAGGAAATAAAATCAGTATCTTAAAGAAGTATCTACATCCCTGTGTGCATTAGAGCATTTGTCAAAATGGTCAAGCTATGAAAACAACCTCAATGTTTCTGGATTCACTCTGTATTAAGAAAATACAGTATATATACACTATAGCACAATATTCAACCAAAAAAAAAAAGAATCCTGCAATTTCAACCTCACGGATGAAACTGTAAGACATTGTGCTAAGTGACATGAGCCAGGCACACAAAGAAAAATACTGCTTGGTCTCACTCATGTGTGAAATAAAAAAAGATTACACTCATAGAGGAAGAAAGTACAATGGTGGACCAGGACCTGCAGGTGGGGGAACTGGGAGATGTTCAAAGGTAACAAAATTTCAGTTATAAGGGAGTTTTTAGGATCTAATGTACAAAATAGTGACTATAGCTAATAATAACATCTTATATGCTTAAAAATTTTGCTAAAATTGTAGAGTTATTATTACAAAAAGGCTAAATTACAAAAAAAGTTATTACAATAAATAGCAAAATAAAACAAATAAATAAAATTATTAAAAAAAATAAATAAAAAAGGCAACTTAAGGTGATATGTTCATTATCTTGATTACAGTCATTTCACAATAGACATATCAAATATTACATCTTACACAATAAAAATGTAGTTAGATAATTTTTATTTCTGTAAAATAATTGAGAAGTTAAACATACAAAAATACATGTATATATAACCCAGTTCTAAGCTTCATAATAAACAAAAGAATTTTTAAAGTTATTAAGAAGTAAGGTAATATGTGGAAGTTTAATACATGTTTACCAGTGTTCTCAGTGATATACTTAAAAAATTTGGGGCCGGGCTTAGTGGCTCAGCCTGTCATCCCAGAACTCTGGGAGGGCAAGGCAAGTGCATTGCCTGAGCCCACGGGTTCAAGACCCGCCTGGGCAACTTGGCGGGACCTCATCACTACAATAAATCAAAAATTAGCTGGGCGTGGTAGCACGCGCCTGTAGTTCCAGCTACTTGGAAGGTTGAGGTGGAAGGATCGCCGGAGCCCAGCAGGTTACGGTTGCAGTGGCTGGGAGTGACCACTGCACTCCAGTCTGGACGACACAGTGAGACTCCAACTCAAAAAAAAAAAATGCACATATAAGCAGGATGGCAGTTACTGCCCAGAGTAACTCAGGAAGGTCTGAATAAAGAATAATTAGCAGAGACTTCCTTTCTTGGATGCTAAAAAAAAAAGACAATGTAAATGCTCTTTTGGGAGTTACAAAACATGGAAGATATCAGTAACTGGAATTCTGCCTGAAACGTATGTATCTTCCTTATTAGATTCAGATTATTAAAAAAAAAAATTAGCCAGGTGTGGCAGCGTGCGCCTGTCGTGTCGGCTACCTGGAAGGCTGTGGCCGAAGGATCGCCTGAACCCAGCAGATCAATGATGGGGTGGCCCCGAGTGTGCCACTCCAGCCTGGGCAGCAGCATGAGACCCCGATCAAAAAAATGAAAAATAAATGAATGCATTAAATAAAATAAAGTCAAATAATGACATTACCAGAGGAAACGAGATACCGCCCCGGACCTGGGACACATTTACCTGAGACCCAGCCATGTCTGCCACCTCCTCCTCTTTCTCTGGCATTTCCTTTCAGGTGAGGTTATCCGGACGAGTCACACCAAGATATTGAATATATGCTTTATTCTGTGAAAGTTAAATTAAATGGATTTATATATAAATTTACTTTTTTTTTTTGAGTTGGAGTCTCACTCCGTCGCCCAGACTGGAGTCCAGTGGCCGCTCCTGGCCACCGCAGCCTCGACCTGCTAGGCTCCAGCGAGCCTTCCGCCTCAGCCTTCCAAATAGCCGGAACTACAGGTGCGCACTACCACGCCCGGCTAATTTTTGATTTATTGAAGACACGAGGTCTAGCTAAGTTGCCCAGGGGGGTCTCGAACCTGTGGGCTCAAGCAATCCACTCGCCTCGGCCTCCCAAAGCATGGGATGACAGGCTGAGCCACCGAGTCCAGCTTAAACACATTTAATTTTCGTCCGAGTGTTACTCTAGTTGCCCAGGCAGGAATGAAGGCGCACCATCACAGCTTATCACGACCTTGACCTCTTGGGCCAAGCGATTCTCCCGTCTCAGGTTCCCAAGCAGCTGGAACCACAGGCAAGTGTGACCACCCTCGGCTCCATTTTTTGAGCTTTTATAGCTACGTGGATGCGCTATGTTGTCCGGGCTGGCCTCAAATCCCTGGGCTCTGACAACGTCCTCCTCTCAGCTTCCTTACGTGAAGGGATTATGGCATGAGTTGCTGGGCTCCGGCGATCCTTCCAAGTGAACGGAATGACAGGCGTGCGCCTCTACGTCCAGCTAATTTTTTGATTTATAGCAGAGACAGGGTTTCAGTCTTGCTACCTTGTCCAGGCTGGCCTTGTTTTTTGATTTATTGCAGAGATGAGGTGTCGCCAAGTGGCCCGGGTGGGTCTCAAACCCCTGAACTCAGGCCATTCTCTCGCCTCAGCCTCCCAAAGTGCTGAAGTTCAGGTAGAAGCCATCGCAGATGGCTGATACTCTTTATTTTCTGTAGAGACAGGGCCTTGCTATGCTGTCCAGGCTGGCCCCATTATTTGATTTATGGGAGAGACAAGGTCTCACTAATTGTCCTGGGCAGGTCTCGAACCCCCGGACTCAGGCCATCCTTTCGCCTCAGCCTCCCAAAGTGCTGAGGTTCCAGGTATGACCCATGGCATGTGGCTGACAATTTTTAACTTTTTGTAGAGATGGGGCCTTGCTATGTGGTCCAGGATGGCCTCGTTTTTTGATTTATTGTACAGACGAGGTGTCGCCAAGAGGCCCGGGTAGGTCTCAAACCCCCAGATTCAGGCCATCCTCTGGCCTCGGCCTCCCAAAGTGTTGGGACGACAGACTTGAGCCACCACACCGGCGTCCACGATGTGCCCTGAACAATCCTTCACTTGCTTCTCACAGACCGTCCAGCCCAGAAGGGCAGAAAAAGTTCAGTTTTCTCCATGTTCTGTAGCCGGAGAGATTTGGGTCCAAAGCGCCTAGTGGGAGACAAAAAAGCCTAAGTTTCTTCCTTCCGGACCTCAAGGGCCCACGCATGCCACAAACACGGACCATTTCTGGCGGAAATGAGAGGACGGGCCCAGGAGAGAAGATGGCCTGAGTCCGCGGGTTCGAGACCTGCCAGGGGCCACTTGGTGAGACCTCATCTCTGCAATCAACCAAAAAATGAGCTGGGCGTGGTGGCGCGCGCCTGGGGTTCCAGCTACTTAGGAGGCTGAGGCAGAAGGATGGCCGGAGCCCAGCGAGTCGAGGTTGGTGTGGCCAGGAGCGTGCCCCTGCCCTGTGGCTGGGCCCACACAGTGAGATCCCAACTCAGAAATAAATGAATAAAATAAAATGCAGCTGGGCAGGGTGTCATTCCAGCACTTTGGGAGGCCAAGGCCAGAGGATGGTTTGAACACGGGGGTTCAAGACCTGCTCAGTCCACTTGGTGAGACTTCATCTCTACAGTAAATCAAAAAATGGGGCCAGCCTGGATAGCATAGCAAGGCCCCATCTCTACAAAAAAAGAAAAAGAATCAACCACGTGCCATGACTCATACCTGGAACCTCAGCACTTTGGGAGGCCGAGGCGGGAGGATGGCCTGAGTCCGGGGTTCAAGATCAACCAGGTCAACTTGGTGAGAATTCGTCTCTACAATAAATCAAAATAACAAGGCCAGCCTGGGCCACATAGCAAGACCCCATCTCTACAAAAGATAAAAAAAAGAATCAATCATGTGCCATGGCTCCTAACTGGAACTCCAGCACTTTGGGAGGGCGAGGCGGGAGGATGGCCTGAGTCCGGGGGTCTAAAATCGCCTGGCCAACACAGCAAGACCCCATCTCTACAATAAATTTCTTTAAAAAATTAGCCGGGCGAGGTGGCGCGCGCCTGTGGTTCCAGCTCCTTGGAAGGCTGAGGTGGGAGGCTTGCCGGAGCCCAGCCTCCTTGGGAGGCTGAGGGGGGAGGCTTTCCGGAGCCCAGTGGAGGCGGCAGGGGTTCGGGAGTGTAGCCTGGGCAGCCTATCGAGACCCCGACCCCAAAAATAATCATGATAGTGATGATCACGTGGGGACCATGAATTAAAAAAACCTGACAGAAGCGAGGAGGCGAACGGACCTGTCCCGCCTCCGCTGGATCATCGAGATCCATCTTCCCTCCTCGTCTCGCACCCGCCCCCGTACTCACCAGCTCCCGTTTCCCGGGGGTCGCGGCGACCTCCCTATGGGTCTCCCAGGGCCTGCGGGTCACAAGGCGACGGAGGACGGAACGATGACCCGCGACACGCAGAGGATCCTGGAGGGCAGGACACAGCAGCGGGGAGACGACGCAGCTCTCTGCGCAGACGCAGAAAGCAGAGGCAGGAAGAAAAGGCCGCCGGACACAGCCCGGAAGCCGCCCCCTCTCTTCCGGCTGTTTTCTGTTTGGGTGTTTGCCACGTCGGCCGGACACAGCCCGGAAGCCAGCCCTCACTTCCGGCTGCTTACTGATTGGGCGTTGGCCACGTCGGTGTCCGCTGATTGGAGGAGGCTCCAGGCCCCACCCCCTGGTAGTTCAGACCTTAGCGCTCATTGATCGCCTGAGGCCCTAGGGTCCGCACCTCTGGTTTTGAATGACAGAAAATGGATTAAACCTGGGCTATATGAAGCAGGAAGAAATTGATATTTCTCCCGGTTTCAGGACGTGGTGGGAGGCGGCGGTGTAGGATTTTGGGGTCAGTGAAAGGCATGCTGGGAACTCGGGGCTCATCGCAAAGCATGCTGGGAACTCTCGTGTCCACATGGCTCCCGATCGGTGGGTTGCGGAGCTGCAGGACTATAAAGCCTAGCGTATCGGAGGAGACGTTGTCGTACTACATTCCAGCGGCCCACCGACGTGCAGCGATGAAAACTCCCATCATGCCCCCAGAGGGAACCCCCCTCCCCCCCACGCCTTCCGCTCAAACGCCGGGACAAGGAGAAATCTAAGCGCCTTTTGGCCTACGGAGTCCCTCTCGCTTTGCATCTCCTGTCAGTGAAGACCTGAGAGGGTGCGTCCTGAAGGTTTATCCAATCAGGAGGCGCGATGTTAAATATCGCCCAATCCGAAGGGAGCCGGAAGTGAGGAGGTGACTCCCTGTCTCTGACGGGAGCTACGCCTCCTGCGCCTGCGCACAGAGCTGGGTGGTTCTCTGCTGCTCTACCCTGCTCCCCGGGACCCCCGCGTGTTGCGTATGGTCCTTTCATCCTCTCTCTCTCTCGCCCTGTGGCCCGCTCGTCCCGGGAGTCCGTGTTGAGGACAGCGGGACACCCGGGAGCCGGGAGCCGGTGAGTATGGGAGCGGATGCGGGACAGGGAGGATGGTTCCGGATGACTCGGTTGCGGAGGGCCGGCCTCCCGTCTGCGGCTCGCCAGGTCTCGTGGGCGCAGGTGGGTCTGGGCTGAAGTCCCGGTCGAGGCCACGCCCACCAGGTTCCTCGCCCGGATGTGAGGGACCCGGAAGGCTCGTGCGTGGGAGGATCTGACCCATGTGGGGGACCTCCGCGGGTAGGGGGAGGCTGTGGTCCTGCCCCCCTCCCCCCAACGATAAACGGCAACAACAGTTCCTGATGGGGATCCCAGAGGGACTGGGAGGGAGGGCTTTCATTAGTTCATTCATTCATTCATTCATTGTTTTAAAAATGTTTTTTATTTAGTGTGATTCATTCATTTATTTCATCTCCTTTTACCTTAATTCATTCGCTGTTTAAAATGTTTATTATGATTCATTCATTTCATCTTTTTACCTTCATTCTTTACTTCATTCATTCATTCGCTTTTTAAAATGTTTTTTTATTTATTGTGATTCATTTCATCTCCTTTTACCTTCATCTATTCATTCATTCATTCGCTTTTTAAAATGTTTTTTATTATGATTCATTCATTTATTTCATCTCCTTTTACCTTCATTCATTCATTCATTTGCTTTTTAAGATTTTTTTATTGTGATTTATTTATTTCATTTCCTTCTACCTTTATTTCATATTATTCATCTATTTATTTGTACTACTTATTGCTATTTATGATGATTATTTATCAATTTATTCTACATATACATATATCAGGAATGGGTTGCCAATCCAAAACTTTTTTTTTAACTTTTAAATTTTTTTTATTTTAAAATTGTGGTGTACAATTCAGTGTTAGGTATACCAGTATTCATTGTGCAGGGACCCTTGTGGATGAGTTGTGACTTATCCCAATTTTCACAAGGCTTATTTATTTTTTCATTTGTTGTTACTTATTCATTCGTTATTTTTTTGACCTTTTACTATTTATCTAATATCATTTATTTATTTGATTACTTATTGATATTACATGTTGTTATTATCTGCTTCTCTATTCCATGCATTTTTAAAATTTATTGTTGTTGTTTGTTCATTCATTATTATTTTTTATTATTTATTGGCTAATTTCCTTATATTACTTATTATTATTGTTATTCATCTACTTATTCTATACACATACACGAATACTCAAATGCACAAGCATAACAGGCTACTTTTTTGGATATGTGATAGTGATGATGGCTGGCTATATTTCCTAGGCTGGTCTCAAACTCCTGTGCTCAATATATCCTTCTGCCTCAGCTTCCTAAAGAGCTGGAATGACAAGCATGAGAAACTATTCATGCTCTGACTTTCTGCACTGCTAACAAGCTCACCAGTGATGCCAATGCTTCTGGCCCAAAAGAAATATTTTGTCAAACATCTGCCAAGTGACAGAGCTTGGGTTTATCTCAGTTTATCAGACAAGTAAAAATGAGAACCTTCCATTTTCTTTTTTTCTACAATTTCTTGTGGGGTACTAACACAATTTTAATTTCTTTTTTTGAGTCAGAGTCCCACTCTGTTACCCAGATTGGAGTGCGGTGGCACTCTCATGGTCACCACAGCCTTGACCTGATGGGCTCAGGGGATCCTTCCAACTCAGGCCTCGAAAAAGCTGGAACTAGAGGTGTGCTAACACATGTGGCTAAATTTTTGAGGTCTCACCAATTGCCTCGGCTGTTCTCAAACCCACGAGCTCAGGCAATCCACTCTCTTTGGCCTCCCAATGTGCTGGCATACAGGCTGAGACACTGAGCCCAGTCTCTCACATCATTTTCTGCAAATGCAGTCAATACAGTTCATGTACTGATTAAAAAATTATGAAGGATTATTTACTAGGATTGGTAAAAATGGCCCACTAAGCTGGATGCAGTGGCTCATGCCTATAATCCCAGTTCTTTTGGAGACCACAAATTCGAGATCAACCTGGGTAACTAGGTAAGAACTCATCTCATCTCTATAATAAAACAAAATGAGACTGGTATAGTTGCATGTGCCTGTAGTTCTAGCTTCTTGAAAGTTTGAGGTGGAAGAATCACCAGAGACCTGCAGGTCAGGACTGTGGTGACCACGAGAGTACCACTAAATTCCAGTCTGGGTGACAGAGTAAGACTTTGAATAATAATGAAAAAAAAAAAAAACAAGAAACCAACACTATTCACTTCTCAGGACCTTGGATGGATTTCGAGTCTATAATTTAAGTGATTGAGCCAGGGATGGTGACTTTCACTTGTAATACCAACATTTTGGCAGGTGGAAATGAGAAGTCTGTCTGAGGCCAGGGGTTGAAACCACCCTGGGCAAGTTGACAAGAACTTCTCTCTACAATAGATTAAAAAATAAAATTAGTCAGGCTTGGTGCTGTGGTGAACATGAGAGTGCTGCTGTACTCCCACTTGGGTGAAAAAGATTTTTAAAAAAAGAATAAATTCTCAGTGATGTATCACGTAACAAAGATCTGAGTACTATGTGTACTCACTCATAAGTTGACCCTGAACATTATTCAGAATACTATAAGAAAGTGACTGACAGTATTGGGACACAACCATGGGAGTAGGAGGACATAATACCAACAAAGGTACCCAAACTATACATGCACCCTAAATTATTCCCTACATTTTAAAATAAAAATAATATTGAAAAGAAAAAGAATTAGAAGAGAATAGAAAACCTGGTTTCCCAGGATGACGACAATGTCAACACACAATTTCTATTCCATACTAAGTATTTTATGTCCGTTCTTTGTAGAAAAATCACATTTGAGTAGAAGTGTAAAAATTATTAGAAACATTGTGTCAGCACATTGCAACATTACATCATGATCAATCTCCCTTTATGTCAAGAAAGCATAGGAGACTCAGCATTTGGGAATCCATCAATATAATTAATCAAATTAACAATCAATGAGAAAGTCACAAGATCCTGTTAACATATTAAAATGATATTGTGACACTCTTAGAAGAGAATTATACATTTCTAAATCAATGGATAAGGAAGTAGTGTATAATATTTCTGAAACACATGAAAAACAGTAGAAATAAAAAGTAACAAAAATACATTTTGGAAAGAAAGTTTAAATGGTATCACTAAATTGATATCCTCTAATCAGTTTACCAATTGAGCCTGATAATTACATAGACACCAGCTATTTTTGTTCTGGAGAAAAAAACTTTTTTCCACAAAAGAACATTTAAATTGGAAATCAATAAAAATCTGAAAAAAATAGGATGATATTATACATAATAAGGACTACAAAAGTAAAGCAGCGTGATAGGGACTTTTGAAAAAGATTGAGAAATCAAGGGAACACAAATTTCAAAAGGAGCATAGGACATATATGTAAATGCACTACACAATCAAGCCACAGTGAAGGAAGAGAAGTAGTGACCTTGCTGTTTCTCACTGGAGACTGAAGCTTACACATGTGGAGAGACTTTGTCTTCCAATGTGTTTGCTTCTTGCAGGTCTTCCTCAACCATGTTAGGCAGAAATGACCCAGCCCTTCCGACTGTTCAGAGTCTTGGAGTCAGTGTCCCATGCACATAAGTCCTTAATTGCAAATGAGTTCTGATAAAAGAGTAGCCAATATTATATGCAAGGGAAGACCAATCACATATTACGTCACTGATGGATAATGTTCTAAAAACTAGATGATGCTTCCACACAGAATACTGTTATATTTAAATAAAAGGGGTGAAACTACACTTTTATTCTCTCTAAATATTTTAAAATCTGGCGTTGCCATTAACACGGTGTCTGTAACTCAGTGTCCACCATAAGTTGATTCTCCCTCTTATTGATGTCCCTTACTCTTTCACTTCCATTATATCTTCATATAGAAGTATGACTTTGTCTTCTTAAACTATGCTTCTTAGAAGCTGCTCTTGGTAATCAAACCTCTCAGGTATTTTATCTGGAAAATATTTCTGTTTTCCTATTCTTTAAACATATCTGATTCTACCTTTAATAACACTTTATATCAGCACTGTTAAATACTAGTTTTGCTGCTTTTCAAGAAAACACAAGTTTTGGAAATACCCTTAGTGCTTTTAGCGTAGTTTTATTTTGTAATTTTTAATTTATACTCATTTATATACTTCTATTAGAATTTATACACACACACATTGTTGAGTGGCATCTCTCTGCTACCCAGGCTAGAGTTCAGTGGCATGATCATGGTTCAACCTATGGGTTCAGGCAATTCTTTCCTTAAGATACCTGAGTACCTCGGGACAACATGCACTACCACACCCAACAATTTTTTTGTTTTTTTATAGATATGAGTTACCCATGCTGCTATCAAACCTCTGGGTTCAAGAGGTTCTCCCACCTCAGCCACACCAACTATTGGGAATACAGTCCTGAGTCACCATGCCTTGCCCCTCACTGCTTCTAGGTGTTTTCTTTTGTGGTATCATGCACAAAAGAAAAC
>NW_007256341.1:0-2754 GCF_000164805.1 Carlito syrichta
ATTTTAAAAATTAGTCAGGTATGGTAACACACACCTGTGGTCCCATCTACTTGGGAGGGAGGCTAAGCAAGAAAATTGCTGGAGCCCAAAGTTTACAGCTGCAGTGAGCTATGACTGTGCCACTGCACTGCAGCCTGAGCAACAGCGTAAGACCTTAGCTCAAAAGAAAGAAACATACTAGATTTCAACCCTGCTTCTGAGAAGCAATTCTGACTACAAAATGTAGGAGGTTCTCTGCAGCCAGGGAGCAGGAGTCTTGATCCTCTGGAAGTGTAACAAACAACTGAGAGCCAATGAATCAGGCAGCAGGATGCTAGAAAGAGTCTGGTGGTTTCTTTGTAATGGTTTTGTTTTTACAGGGCTCATCTCATGAATGTTGCAATAGACTGCCCTGCATTTTTAGTCCCAGCGACCATATTTTTATGTATGCTTACTATGTGAAAGCAAGTATTTTTGTGCTCTTTTTGAAATGAAGTTTTCTCTTTGATGGGCCTGATAAAGGCTATCAGAGGACCACTGCCTACGAAACTCACTCACCAGGCGTACACATGTGGGTCTGATGCATAAGTTCATAGCAGTGTTGTGCGTACCCATGGAATGCAAATGTTTCACCTTGGTTGCCTGGCCACAGCTCATCACATTTTCCAATTCTCACATTGACTGAAGAGGATCATCATGGATTAAAGCATTTTAACAGTCTTTGTTAAAGTAGACGGTCTTTCTGAACGTGGAAAATCACTCAAGTCAAAGTGGCCCTCTTTGAAATGACAAAAACATTTTCTTTCCATGCTTTCCCAGATAGCATTCTGCTCATATGTGATACAAATGTTTGACGTCACCTCCACTGCTTTAACTCCTCCTTTAAACCCAAACAGAAAAATATGGCAGATGTGTTTATTTTTTTCCCGCTTGACACTCCATCTTCATTAGCCCAAAAATAGTATCAACTTTTTCCAAATGTGCAAAATGCAAGGCATCTTGACAAGCACAACACTTTCACTCCAAGGGACAAATGAGAGACGATAAACAGACTCCCAACATTGCAGAGTTGCCATGCCAAAAACAAAAGCTACAAACTTATGCACCAACCTAATATATCTATATGCTCTCTCTCTATCTGCCCACCTACCTGCCTATTATCTATCTACAATAACTCAGGCTGCTATAATAAAATGCCTCAGACTGTTGGCTTCAACAGTAGGCTTTTCTTTTCAACAGTTCTTGAGGCTGGCACATCCAAAATCAAGGAAGATTCAGTCTCTCGTGAAGACTCATTTCTTGGCTTACAGATGGCACCGTTCTGATATGTCCGCACAAGGTGGGGAAAAGGAAGCTCTAGTGTCCTTTCCTCTTCTTATAAAGACATGAATCCCATCATGGGTGTCCCATCTCATGATGGCATCTAAAGCTAATTGTCTCCCAAAGGTTCTACATCCTAGTACCATCACATGGGGGTTAGGGCTTCAAACTATGAATATTTGACTGGGTACAGGGACTCACACCTGTAATCCCAACACTTTGAGAGGCTGAGGCAGGAGGATTTCTTGAGCCTAAGAGTTTGAAACCAGTATAGGGAACATAGTGAGTCCTTGTCACTACAAAATATTTTTTTACTTATCTGGGACTGGTAGCCCATGTCTGTAGTCCCAGCTACTTGGGAGGCTGAGGAGGAACAATCACCTGAGCCCAGGAGATCAAGGCATAGTGAGTCATGATCATGCTGCTGAATTCCAACCTGGGTAACAGAGTAAAACCCTGATTGAAAAAATTACATCTGAATTTTTTAGGAGACACAAACATTCAGCCCATAACTCTATCTGTCTATCTGATTATCTATCTATCTATCTATCTATCTATCTATCTATCTATCCATCCATCCCCAAATACAGAATAATAACAACGATGTATAAGTATCATACCTACACTATTTTATCTTTTGAAAAATCTTGTGAGGTAAACAGGCTATAGTAAAAGCACTGATTTCACTGAGACTCTAGAAAATTGAGTCCACTGTTTTTGATTATGCAATCAATAAATAGGAGTACACGGAATTCAACCCAGATCTTCTATATCCTCATCTCCTCCTTCCCTCCCACTTACTGACTTCATTCCAGTGCATTGCCTTACTAACCACTTCCTGAAGACACCAGATATCTTTCCTCTGAGTCTTTGCTTGTTTGGAGGATCATTTCTATTATCTGAAAAGCTCTCCACTAAGAGATCAAGCTCAATTTCCTGTCTCTAGGCTGTTTACTTCCAAGTGACGTTTGTCTTATCTGCAGTTTATTGATTGATTGATTGATTGAGTTGGAGTCTCACTCTCTTGCCTAGGCTGGAGGTCAGTGGCATGCTCCCGACCACTGCAGCCTTGACCTGCTGGGCTCCGGCGATCCTCCCACCTCAGCCTTCCAAGTAGCTGGAACTACAGGCATGCGCTACCATGCTCAGCTAATTTTTGATTTATTGTAGAGATGAGGTATCACCAAGTTGCCCAGGCAGGTCTCGAACCCGCGGGCTAAGGTAATCCACTCACCTAGGCCTCCCAAGGCACGGGATTACAGATGAGCCACTGAGCCCAGCTTTTATTTGCAGTTTAAAGGAAAACACCTGCTTCTCCTCATCCACAGTCTCAACCCACCATTCTATGCTTCACAGTGTTTATTACTGGCTATCCTGCGAGATAATGTACATGTTTGCTGTGCCTTTTCTCACCTTCTACTAGAATGTAGGGTCCAAAAAGTCAGGACAATACAT
>NW_007256341.1:2774-8707 GCF_000164805.1 Carlito syrichta
TGAAAATGACTGTCACAAGTCTAAATTAATCAAAGATATGCACACAAAGACAGATTAAGCATTTCAACAAACTAAAATCAGCATGTGTAGTGTTCTAACACACATCAGGGAGGAAATAGCCTCCATTGGGGTCAGAATAGCTGGAGAAAAGGATGCAGAGAAGAGGCCAGGGTAGGTCAGCTGGTCTCTCACTGCCTTCCTGGTAGTTGTCCCCTCAGACTTCACAAAGAAACTTCAAGACTCAGCATGTGAAGTTATAAAGGGTAGTTACTTTCCATAGTCTATTCCTTGGGACACAGAAAATTTTGCATAATGTCTGGCCTAACACATTATCCCTCACACATGTCAATTCTTCCTCTTCAGTAGAGCCCAAGAGCAAAGACACATGAGCAGAAGCAAACTGACAAGAACAAAGTTTGTATCTACATCATCTGGGAAAGATAAGGGTCTATGAAGGCCAATGGACGATGGAAAAAAGAGCAGCTGTCAATTGCAGTGGGGATTCTGCCACTTCCAAGACTGGAGAGAACTGGTCCAGAACTTGGGTCAGTCAGGTGAAAGTCATGTCACGGTGGAGCGTCTCAAATACAGTGTAGTTCTGTCTAAGCTTGTCTGCTCCACGCTGTACAAAACAGGTTAAGTTGAACTGAAAGAGACTGAGCTCCTTCCTCCTGGAGCAATGTCCATTCATGGGGACTATATGTAGAGGGACAGTTGCTCCTTATTTGTTGAGATACATGCTAGGAGTAAGAAATGGGTTGGTGGCTCCTATGAAGTCCTTCTTGGTAGATTCAAGGATGTCCCAGTGGATGCCTTCTATCCTCAGGCCAAAGGCACACTTGCTCTGACCATGAGTCTCCAAATGCAAGTGTTTCATTGACAATACTGGCTACTTTAAACTCAAAGGTGCTCCTAGGCTGGGTGGATCTTGGTGTTTTACTTAAAGGGAGATTATATATCTCCCTACAAATGCATGGTGCTATCCCTTGTTGTACCTCCCGTGTTTAGCCAGGTGGGCCACAGGTGATCTTTGTGTGTGGGTGGGTATCCATAAGTACATTTAGTAACAACAGGCACACTATTGTCCCATGTCACACCATCTGTGTGTTGTCCAGATTTGCTCAGGGGCTTTGCTGGTAGGTGGGCTCCCGAGGGCCTCCCATCAAAGGCATGGTAGTGGTCCCTGCAGATGCACTATCTGAGCTTTGTCCAAGTGAGCTCCAGATATTCTGATGAATGTGTTTTCCACACACAGATATGGTGCCCTGATGAAAAACTTGTGCATGAATGCCTCCAACCATGGGTTTAGAGTCATTCTTTCTTTATATCCATCTGTCTTCTGGGAAGGTGGACCCCAGGTGCCTGAAACCTCATGGCACCAGAAGCGTATGCAAAAACAGAGATATTATCGGAACATCCTGGTGCAGCAAGGCTATGTCCAGTTGGACTACAGGCTATCTGGTCTAATGGAGGAACAGGAGGAGGCCTGAGTATCCCAGTCAGTCCTTCTCCTGGATTGAGTGCTCCCGATGTGGAACTGGGGCCAAGACAGACACCCGACTCCAATGCCCCCACCATCTATAGAAGCACTGGTCCCATAATCACCTGTGGGCCTATAGTGTTGTTGGCACCGGAGAGGTACTGCTCCAAGTTTCTGGCACCTCGGTGGCAACTCTCAAGTTAGAAGTCTTGGCTTCAGCAATGGAAGAAGCACTTAGTTGTTGTTAAAGGCTGACTGGACATTGATAGTCATGCCTAGTGCAGAATATGGCAATGTCAAAACTGCCAAACCTGATAGCAAGATGCTGCACCTGGGTGGCTGCACTGCAGAGATGTAAGGCCTTCACTTTTGCTGGATTTGTTGGGTTTGCCAAAACAAAAGAGCTGCTAGAGTGCTGCCGTCCATCAAGGGCCCCAAATGTGGGCTAAGAAGTGACTTGTGGAGTCAAAGGATGGATGGAATTTGCAGCTGGTCCTCTGAGTGACTGTGCAGGTAACCTGGTGGAACCTGGTTCTAAGGCAATGCTGCCACTGGGTTGTGTGTTCCCAAGGCCAGAAGGCCCCAGAGAGGATGGCATGTTGTTCTTCCTGGATACAGGGAGACTGAAGATGACAGCCTTGGAGAAAGGGACGGTCTCCTTTGGAGTTGAAGGGAGGCTTGGGTGATGATGTTGCCGAGGTGCCACTAGAGTGGAGGTCACTGGAGGAGCCACAGTGGGAAGGTTCCTAAAACAGGGGCACTGGGGAGACAGGATCCCTGCAGTTGCCCAGTCAGTGATCCAAAACTGGGCCAAGGGGTGGGTTTTTGACCAAGGAGAGGCTAAAATTGACGTGAAGTTTCAATTTGGGAAATAAATGTAGGTGAGTAGATGTTCACTGATACCTTCGCTGGGCATCTCTTCCCCACAATGCCATGGATTTGGGAAAATAGGGAAAGAGCTCACTTGGGCCCTGGGGGAAATGTGAAAATGACAGCCTTAGATGCGGGAGTAGTGTCCGTGTCAGTGATCTCAGAGTCTGAAGTGTGGCTGGGATGGTGGAAAGGGCTGCCGTGAAATGGATCAGCTTGCAAAGAGTCTTAGTGAGAGGGACTGGAAGAGTGGTACGGAAGGAAAGAGAAGGAGGGGAGACACTTCTGCAGAAGGGAGACTTGAAGTATAGGTGTGGGTTTAGGAGGTGGAGAACCAGGCAGTATAGAGGATTTGGCAGTCAAGTGGGTGTGGTCAGGGATGGTAGGATGTGCTGAGACCTGAAAAGTGTAAGTGGCCGGACCAGGGAGTCTGTAGTTTCCTAGCAGGTAGGGTAAGCAAAGCGGATGGATGGGTAGAATTGCATTTTGCCATGACTCTGCTTCATCCTCCAAAGCCTCCAAATTATCTGCCAAAATGTTGTTCTTCCTTCCACACCCAAGGTTCTAGCCAAGGTGCCTCCATCGCTCTCTGCAGGGAAGTTAAGTAGACAGAGGCACTCTTCTCTATCCCCCATGAGTGGCAGCAGCGGTGGGAGCAAAAGTGGCAGAGGCGACAGCAGTGGAATTATCATCTCCCCATTATTGAAAGTTCTGGATGGAGAAGAAATCCTTGAGGGAATATATGCAGACTTCCTGCCCTGCATCTCTGTCCCCAACAACAGCAGCACCCACAGAGCTGGGCAGGTGGTCTTCTTCCTCCCCTTCCTGGACTGACTTTTCTGGTAGCTTAAAGCAGCCTGGGGCTGGGTCACAGAGCGCTGTTGAAACTGGACCAAAGAACTCCTCGAGGAAATGTATCCAGTCTTCTTGCTCTGCATCTCCATCCCCAACATCCGCAGCACCCACAGAGTCATGCAGGTTGTCTTCATCCTGAACTTCCTGGACTGAATTCTCTGGCAGCATAGAGCAGCCTGGGGCTGGGTCAGAGAGCACTGATGAAACTGTAGCAAAGAACTCCTGAAGGCAATATACGCAGTCTACATGCTCTGCATCACTGTCACCAACATCAGCAGCACACGCAGAGCTGGGCAGCTGATCATCATCCTGCACTTTCTTGACTGACTTCTCTGGCAGCAGAAAGCAACCTGAGACTGGGACAGAGAGCAATGTTGAAACTGGAGCAATGAACTCCTCGAGAAAATGTATCCAATCTTATTACCCTGCATCTCAGTCTCCAACATCAGCCTCCATGAGTCTCCACAGAGCTCGGGGGGGGGGGCAGTGGTCTTCATTCTGCACTTCCTGGATTGACTTCTCTGGCAGCAATGAGCAGCCTGAGACTGGGTTATATTTCGTGGTTGAAACCGTATCAAATAACTCCTCAAGGGAATGTATGCAGTCTTCTTGCTCAGAATTTCCATCCCCAACATCAGCAGCACCCACAAATCTGGGCAGGCAGTCTTCACCCTGCACTTCCTAGACTGACTTCTCTGGCAGCAGAAAGCAGCCTGGGGCTGTGTGAGTTGTGCTGTTGAAAGTGTTGAAGCCGGACTCGGTGGCTCAGCCTGTAATCCCATGCCTTTGGGAGGCTGAGGTGAGTGGACTGCCTGAGCCCGCGGGTTCGAGACCTGCCTGGGCAGTGAGACCTCATCTCTACAATAAATCAAAAAATCAGCGGGGCGTGGTGGCGCGCGCCTGTAGTTCCAGCTACTTGAAAGCCTGAGGTGGAAGGATCGCCTGAGCCCAGTGGGTCGAGGCTGCGGTGGCCGGGAGCGGACACTGCACTCCAGTCTGGGCGACAGAGTGAGACCCCAACTCAAAAAAAAAAAAAAAGAAAGTGTTGAAAAGATCTCCTTGAGGAAATATATCCAGTCTTCTTGCACTGTGTATGTGTCCCCAAAATTTGCAACACCCACAGAGCTGGCCAGGGAGTCTTCATCTTGTCCTTCCTGGAATGACGTCTCTGGCTACAGAGAGCAGCCTGGGGCTGCGTCAGAGAGTCCTGGACCAAAGATCTCTTCGAGGAAGTGTATCCAGTCTTCTTGCCCTGTATCTCCATCCTCAACATTAGCAGCACTCACAGAGCTGGGCAGGTGGTCTTCCTGGACTGAAATCTCTGCACTTCCTGGACTGACATCTCTGACAGCATAGGGCATCCTCTGGCTGGGGCTGGGTGGGCTTTTGAAACTGGACCAAAGAACTCCTCAGGGGAATATATGCAGTCTTCTGGCTCTGCATCTCCATCCCCAACATGAGTAGCACACTCAGAGGTGGGCAGGTTGTCTTCATCCTGCACTTCCTGGACTGACTGCTTTGGCAACAGAAGGCAGCCTGGGGCTCGATCAGTGAGCATGGTTGAAACTGGAGCAAAGGACTCCTGGAGGATATCTATCCAGTCTTCTTACTCTGCATCTCCATCCCCAGCATCAGTAGCACCTATAGAACTGGGCAGGTGGTCTTAATCCTGCACTTTCTGGGCTGACTTACCTGGCATCATAGAGTAGCCTGGGGCAGGGTCAGAGAGTGCAGTTGAACTAGAGAAAAGAACTCCTTGAGGAAATATATGTAGTCTTCCTGATCTGAACCTCCATCTCCAACATCAGCAGCACCCACAGAACTGGGGAGGTAGTCTTCATCCTGGACTTCTGGGACTGAATTTTCTGGCACCAGAAGAGCCTGTGGTTGGGTCACAGTGCCCAGATGAAACTGGACCAAAGAACTCCTCCAGAAATGTATCCAGTCTTCTTGCCCTGCATCTCCATCCCCAACATCAGCAGCACACACAGAGTTGGGCAGGTGGTCTTCATTCTTCACTTCCTGGACTGACTACTCTGGAAACATTGAGCAGCCTGGGGATGGGTCAGAGACTGCTGTTGAAACTGAAGCAGAGAACTCCTTGAGGGAAAATATGCAGTCTTCCTGCTCTGCATCTCTGTCTCCAACATCAGCAGCCCCCACAGAGCTGGGTGGGTGGTTTCAACCTTTGTACTTCTGAATTTTCGGGCAACAAAACACAGCCTGGGGTTGAGTCAGAGAGAGCTGCTGAAACTGGACCAAGACCTCATCCAGAAATGTATCCAGTCATCTAGCCTAGCATCTCCATCCACAACATCAGCAGCACCTGCATAACTGGGCAGGTGTTCTTCATCTGACAGTTCCTAAAATGACTTCTTAGGCAGCAGAAAGGATCCTGGGTCTGAGTCAGAGCACACTGTTGAATCCGGACTAAAGAATTCCTCCATGAAATGTATCCAGTCTTCTTGCCCTGCATCTCCTTCTCCAACATCAGCAGCACCCACAGAGCTGGGCAGATGGACTTCATCCTGCCCTTTCTGGACCGACTTCACTGGAAGAACAAAGTAGGCTGGGGCTGGTTCAGAGAGCACTGTTGAAACTGGAGAAAATAACTCCTTGAGTAAATGTATCCAGTCTTCTTGCCCTGCATCTACATCCCAACATTGGGAGGACCCACTGAGCTGGGCAGGCAGTCTGCATCATGCACTTCCTGGTTTGACTTCTCTGG
>NW_007256342.1:0-990 GCF_000164805.1 Carlito syrichta
CCTGGCTAATTTGATTTTTTTTCTTTGTTTTGTAGAGAGCTATACAGACAATATTTATTTATTTATTGAGTTGGAGTCTCACTCTGTTGCTCAGACTGCAGTGCAGTGGCACATTCACGGCCACCACAGCATCAACCTGCTGGGCTCCGGTGATCCTTCCACCTCAGCCTCCCAAGTAGCTGACACTACAGGTGCATGCCACTATGCCCAGCTACTTTTTTTATTTGATTGCAGAGACAAGGTTTCTCCAAGTTGCCCAGGCTGGTTTTGAACCCCTAGGCTTAGGCAATCCTCTTATCTCCATCTCCCAAAGTGCTGGAATTACAAGTGTGAGCCACCATGCCTGACTATGTGGAAACTTATATATACATGATAGAATATTATGCAGCTATAAAGAAGAACAAAATTAAAGACTTTTCAGCAACTTGGATGGATTTAGTCTATTACACTTAATTATTTATGACAGAAACAAAGAAGTGAGCACCACATATTCTCACTCTTAAGTAGACCCTGAACATTTACCATAATACAATAAGAAAGGGATTGGCAGTAGTGAGACACTGCCAAGGGTTGGGTGTGGGGCACACAACATCTTAAGGGTACCTGACCTCAAACTAGGTAAAGTGGGAACCAAAGGGAGGCCCAAGCTTTACCTGTATGATGACCACTTGTATACCTATATCTTAATTTTATTCCACATCTTTAAAATAAAAAAATAAAAATAAATAGTCTTGCTAGGTAACCTATGCTGGTCTGAATTCCTGGACTCAAGTAGTTATCCTGCCACGGCATCCCAAAATGCTGGAATTACAGGCATGAGTCACCGTACCTGGTCAAGAGCAGTTTATTTTGATGGACATCTTCTCCCTAGTCTAAAGATGAGGCTTTGGTTAACTTGAGTTTGATGTCAAGTACTGCATTGATACTTACAATTCAGTAGGATTCAGTGGCCCTTTTTAGATGAGTAGATGTGTCTAATAGTCAAAATCC
>NW_007256342.1:1925-2891 GCF_000164805.1 Carlito syrichta
AGGTGAATATCTGAGATATAATCTGAAGTTTCAAAAAGAAACAGATTATAGAATTGAGAATTTAAATATTAACAATTACATTAGGAGCAAATTAACACTTTAAGAAAACCTTGTGTCAACCAATTCTTTGTCTTGTATTAGTGTTTTTTTGTTTTGTTTCATATTGTTTTTGACTCAGATCTCACTCTGTCACCCAGACTGGAATACAGTGGTATACTCAAGGTTCACTGCAGCCTCGAACTACTTAGGCTTAAATGATCCTTCTGCCTCAGTCTTTGGAATAGCTAGGACTATGGGCTCAGGACTCCAAGCCCAGTGACTCAATCACCATACATAATCTTCCATGAATTTTCTCTTTATGAACCCTATCATGATTTACCATTTATGAATTTCTTGGACCTGTTTTTTCCTCAATTTTCCTTTTTCTTAAAAAAAAGTCATTTTACTTCAGGAAAAAATGTACCATACAAGATTCTTCCTCATACAGATTATTATCTTTTTAACTTTTGCTACCTAGAATACAATTTTATGTCTATAATTTCCTCCACCACTTGCACCTACTTACTGGCTCTTTTTTAAAAATTCTGTTTCCTAAATAGCCTTTAAATTTGACAAAAATTATTGTCTTTTCGTAAGAACATAAAATTTTTTCAAATAATAGATGTATTCATCAAAATACATCTTAACTTTGTACACCTTATATACAGAATTAAATATTAACTAGAAGTGTTATTCTTAATAACCTTAAATTTTGTAAAAAATCCTAAGAAGAAGAAAATATGGAATTGTCTGTCACATCAGTACTTTTCAGATAAGAACCATTTTATAATTATTTTATATTTATGTATTTATTTATTTGTTTGTTTTTAGAGACAAGTTGTTGCCATATTGCACAAGCTGGTCTCAGACTCTGGGCTCATGCAAGCCTCTTGCCTCAGCCTCCTCAAAGTGTTGAGATTACAAGTG
>NW_007256343.1:0-1573 GCF_000164805.1 Carlito syrichta
TAGGGGGATTGCGAGATCATATGGGAAGTTGATATTTAGAGCTTTTAGGAATTGCCACACTGCTTTCCACAGAAGTTGCACTAGTTTAAACTCCCACCAACAGTGTAGAAGTGTTCCCTTTTCACCACACCCTCTCCAGCAGCTATTATTTTTTGAGTTGTTGATAATTGCCATTCTGACTGGAGTTAGGTGGTATCTCAGTGTGGTTTTGATTTGCATCTCCCTGATGATTAGTGAGGTTGAGCATTTCTTCATGTGTCTGTTGACTGCTTGGATGTCTTCTTTTGTGAAGTATCTGTTCATATCTTTTGCCCATTTTATAATGGGGTTGTTTGTTTTTTTCTTTTCAGCACATTTGAGTTCCTTGTAGATCCAAGATGTTAAGCCTTTGTCAGACCTAGTGTTGGCAAATACTTTTTCCCAGTCTGTACGCTGTCTCCCTGCTCTCTTCATGGTTTCTTTGACTTTGCAGAAGCTTGGCAGTTTAATAAGATCCCACTTGTCTATCTTCTCTCTTATTAACCTTTTGGCATCAGGGACTATTTTTGTGGAAGACAATTTTTCTGTGGAATGCTGGATGGGGTCTGGCTTCAGGATAATTCAAGTGCACTTGTGAACTTTCTTTTATTATTAATATATTGTAATATATAGCAAAATATTTATACAACTCCACACACAAAAATAGGCACAGACAGCAATGGTAAATGAAAATAATGGGTTGACCATGCAACGGACTAAAATAAATGTCAGATTCTGACATAAAAGATGCCACCAGATGAAGCTGTACAATTGAAGTACAACTCACATGCCACATATTGAAAGGGTCATTGTATATTGTGTACCCATTAGCATAGAGTTATAGTTATTTTTATACGCAGGGAATATATGAACTTCTCCTTATTTCTTATTTGGAGACTCCATATACTGTCCTCTATTCTTCCATTTTTCACAGATCATCAGCAGTAAGAGCTCACTAGTGATGCGAGATCTGATTACCCAATATAAATCTGTTCTTCCTTGAGCACGGGAGTCTGAACTGGGATGAACTTAAAATTCTGAACCAATGCAGTCCCTCGTGATCAATTGTCTCTAAATAATGAAGACCAAGGTCACATCTCTGGGTAATGCTCTGAGATGCACTCTCCACAAGCTTGTTCCCAGAACCTCAGGTGTGACTCCCATGGAGTCTGACTTTCTTGAGAGCAGTTGAGGGGGAAACCCTGGAGAAAGTCCCCAACAGTCAACCCTCTCCCATAAGTACAGGGCGTTGCTGCTCAGTGCATGTCCCTGCCACACACCATTAATTCCCCTTTCCTCTTTTACACCTTAGCAGTGATTAGGGACATTTTTCTAACCCAGATTCCATCTTCCTGTCTGCATCTTGAGGGGAGGAAGTCTCTATTTCCTGACAAGCCATTGCCCAAGTATGTGGAGAAATCTCTTGAATCCAGTTAAAATGTGGACACAGGTTTAAAACTCTATACCATCTCTTCCTTTTCCCAGGGTATCCCAGGCAGGTACAGAAGCAGGAGAAGTAGAAGCAATTACATCAGTATCTGGGGACTTCAGTCTG
>NW_007256344.1:0-1391 GCF_000164805.1 Carlito syrichta
CAAGGTTTCCTCAAAATTACCTTGGGAGATTGTTTTTAAAACAAAAATTATGTTATTCATCTCTGCAACCATCTTTTATGTTTCTCTATTTCTACTGAGTTAAATCTAAAGTCCTCGATATCACATTTAATGCACACACAATCTGGCTTCAATCCAGTCAGACTTGTTTTCCAAACACTCCATGAATCCGAAGTTTCTGGGTCATTCCACCATGCTCTTCCCTCAAGGTGTCTCTTCCTTTCCCCTCTGCTTGTCTAAATCCCTCTCTCAAGTGGCATTTCTATTATAACTTCCCAGATTCCTAACCATTAAAGTTTATCCTGCCCACTCTCACCCCTCTTGTTCAATATTGTGTTGGAGGTTCTTGCTCAGGCAATTAGACATGAGAAGGAAATCAGGGGTATCCAAATAGGAAAAGAGGAAGTCAAGTCATCCCTCTTTGCTGATGATATGATGCTATACCTTGAAAATATAAGAGAATCTGTCAAAAACCTGCTTGAACTGATAAAGGACTTTGGGAAAGTCTTGGGGTACAAAATAAATGTGCAAAAGACAGTCACATTCCTTTACACCAACAACAAGGAGGCAGAGATTCAAATAAAAAGCACAATCCCATTCACAACAGCCACCAAAAAATGAAATATCTTGGCATCTTCCTAACGAGGGAAGTGAAAGACCTTTACAATGAAAATTACAAAACACTGCTTAAAGAAATCCAAGAAGACACAAACAAATGGAAAAAATATTCCATGCTCAAGGATAGGAAGAATCAACATTGTTAAGATGTCCATCCTACCAAAGGCAATCAACAGATTGAAGGCAATACCCATTAAACTACCAACATCCTTCTTCTCAGACCTGGAAATGACAATACAGAAATTCATATGGAAACATAAACGACCATGATTGTTGCTAAAACAATCCTTAGCAAAAGAAACAAAGCAGGAGGTATCACACTTCCAGACTTCAAACTTTACTATAAGGCTACAGTAATCAAAGCAGCATGGTACTGGTTGCAGGCACATAGACCAATGGAACAGGACAGAGATTCCAGAAGCAAAGCCTCAATTCCTTAACCAACTCATCTTTGACAGCCTCCACCACCCACCACTGGGGAGAGGAGAACCTATTCAGTAAATGGTGCAGGGAAAACTGGCTGACCACATGCAGAAGATTGAAACAGGACCCCTACCTATCACCATACACAAAAATTAACTCTAAATGGATCAAAGACCTGAATGAAAAACCTCAAACTATAAGAATCTTAGAAAATGCAGGAGACACCCTTATGAAAATAGGAACTGACAACCAATTCCTATTCAGAACCCTAAAGGCCAATACCTTAAGAAATAAAATAGACAAGTGGGACCTCATCAAATTAATGAGCTCTA
>NW_007256344.1:1411-6950 GCF_000164805.1 Carlito syrichta
CACATGTCTAATTCCGGTTATTTGGGAGACTGAGGCCAGAGGATTGCTTCAGCCCAGGAGTTTGGGACCAGTCTGAGCAACATAGTAAGGCCTTGTCTCAAAAACAAACAAACAAATAAACATGAAAACCAGGAAAGCAACCTAACAACATGAGTCAAAAGCCTATGCTCAAATCATTTGATCCAATCATTCCAGTTCTGAGAATCTATCCCAAGGAAAAAATAGAACTGCATATGAATCTTCAATCATCCAAATTAAACACACACACACAACCAGATACATGAACAGCAAACTGTCTTTCTCTCTCTGTCTACACACACACACACACACACACACACACACACTTTTCCCTCAGTTGTTATCCTGGTTAACTTGGCTATAGCATTTATAACGTTTAGCATGAATGACCACCCATTCATTTCATGAAGCTCTCTTCTGCATTGGGTTTTAAATGACAACTCCTTCTTGATTATCTTACTCCTTCCTGAACAGACTCTCTGGACAGTATCTCTTCATCAGCCTGCTATTTGGATATTAGTGTGTCCTGGGAGTCCAATATCAGTCCTTTACATATTTCTGAACTCTTTTCTTGGACCATCTTACTCATATAGTTGCCTCAAACTATCCCCCAATTACTGATGACAAACCCATTGTTTGCACCCTTGAACTTTCTTCTAAAATCAGGTTAGAATTTTCAACTGCTTTCTGGATATCTCTATATTCACACTTAATCTGCTCAAAATCAGATTCCTTTTCTCACCACTAAATCTATGCATCCCCCAGTGTTTCCCATTTCAGCAAATAACATCACCTTTTAGCTAGTCTGCCACATGGAAAATCTCTGCCTCTTTTTCTTCTGTCTTCCTCAGCTGCCTCATTCTACTTATATCTCCAAACCTTTCCAATCTACCCCAGAAATGGTTCTCAAATTCTTCCCCAATTTCAACTTCATTGTCTGAGTTGAGATGAATTGTATTGATAAAACCTTTATATAGCCTTCTACTCAGTCTCTCACTACTAGCCTCGGTTCAAACTCCCAATCACCCCCAGCCTTGCAACAAGGTTTCCTCAAAATTACCTTGGGAGATTGTTTTTAAAACAAAAATTATGTTATTCATCTCTGCAACCATCTTTTATGTTTCTCTATTTCTACTGAGTTAAATCTAAAGTCCTCGATATCACATTTAATGCACACACAATCTGGCTTCAATCCAGTCAGACTTGTTTTCCAAACATTCCATGAATCCGAAGTTTCTGGGTCATTCCACCATGCTTTTCCCTCAAGGTGTCTCTTCCTTTCCCCTCTGCTTGTCTAAATCCCTCTCTCAAGTGGCATTTCTATTATAACTTCCCAGATCACCAACCATTAAAGTTTATCCTGCCCACTCTCACCCCTCTTGTTCAATATTGCATTGGAGGTCCTAGCTCAGGCAATTAGACTTGAGAAGGAAATCACGGGTATCCAAATAGGAAAAGAGGAAGTCAAATCATCCCTCTTTGCTGATGATATGATGCTATACCTTGAAAATACAAGAGAATCTGTCAAAAACCTGCTTGAACTGATAAAGGACTTTGGCAAAGTCTTGGGGTACAAAATAAATGTGCAAAAGACAGTTGCCTTCCTTTACACCACCAACAAGGAGGCAGAGATGCAAATAAAAAGCACAATCCCATTCACAACAGCCACCAAAAAAATGAAATATCTTGGCATCTTCCTAACGAGAGAAGTGAAAGACCTTTACAATGAAAATTACAAAGCACTGCTTAAAGAAATCCAAGAAGACACAAACAAATGGAAAAAATATTCCATGCTCAAGGATAGGAAGAATCAACATTGTTAAGATGTCCATCCTACCAAAGGCAATCTACAGATTGAAGGCAATACTCATTAAACTACCAACATCCTTCTTCTCAAACCTGGAAATGACAATACAGAAATTCATATGGAAACATAAACGACCATGATTGTTGCTAAAACAATCGTTAGCAAAAGAAACAAAGCAGGAGGTATCACACTTCCAGACTTCAAACTTTACTATAAGGCTACAGTAATCAAAGCAGCCTGGTACTGGTTGCAGGCACATAGACCAATGGAACAGGACAGAGATTCCAGAAGCAAAGCCTCAATTCCTTAACCAACTCATCTTTGACAACGCCTCCACCACCCACCACTGGGGAGAGGAGAACCTATTCAGTAAATGGTGCAGGGAAAACTGGCTGACCACATGCAGAAGATTGAAACAGGACCCCTACCTATCACCATACACAAAAATTAACTCTAAATGGATCAAAGACCTGAATGAAAAACCTCAAACTATAAGAATCTTAGAAAATGCAGGAGACACCCTTATGAAAATTGGAACTGACAACCAATTCCTATTCAGAACCCTAAAGGCCAATACCTTAAGAAATAAAATAGACAAGTGGGATATCATCAAATTAATGAGCTTCTACAAAGCAAAAGAAACCATCAAAAGAGCAGGGATACAGCCCACAGAATGGGAAAATATATTAGCCAATTGTTTATCCAACAAAGGCCCAACATCTAGGATCTATCTACAAGGACTCAAATGTGCTGAAAGGAAAAAAATCAAACAGCGCCTTAAAAAAGTGGAAAAAGACATGAATAGACATTTCTCAAAAGAAGATATATGGGCAGCCAACAGAGACATGAAAAAGTTCTCAGTCTCTCTCATCATCAGAGAAATGCAAATCAAAACCACACTGAGATACCATCTAACCCCAGTAAGAATGGCCATCATTAATAAAACAAACAACAACAGATGCTGGCAACGATGTGGAGAAAAAGGAATGCTCTACACTGCTGGTGGGAATGCAAACTAGTGCAACCTCTTTGGAAGACAGTGTGGTGATTCCTGAAAGAACTATAAATTGACCTTCCATATGACCCGACAATTCCTGTATTGGGAATATTATACCCAGAGGAACACAAATTATTCTACAAAAAAGACCTGCACACATATGTTCGCTGCAGCTCTATTCACAATAGCAAAAACATGGAACTAACCATTTTGCCCATCGGAGCTGGACTGGATAAAAAAATGTGGTACTTCTACACAGTGGAATATTATCCATCCATAAAGAAGGACAAACATATGGACTTCGCAGCAACTTAGATGGATTTGGAGTCGATCATACTCAGTGAATTATCACAGAAACAAAGAAGAGCGTTCCATATGTTCTCACTCATAAACGAACCTTGAACAATTATGCTATAAGAAAGTGATTGGCAGTAGTACGAAACTGTCAAGGGAGGGGGAGCTGGGACTGGTATTGAAGGAACTGCAAAGGGAGTCTCATCAACAAGGACACCTGCATGATCAATGTTTATATACCTAACCCTGAAATGTACCCCACATCTTTATAATAAAAAATTGTTTTTAAAGTTTATCAACATTTAAAAGAAAAAATATATCCCAACAAATGAGAAAAGAGATCAAGGCACAATTTAAAAAGTTCCAACTCAAAAACAAGAAAATGTAAATTAATAGCATTGAAATATTATTTTACAAATCTACCACATTATCAAGTTAAAAATAAATTAGAATACTGCTGCCATTGAAATGATGATAAAAGAAGTACTCTTAGGTAACATTCAAGGGAATCTGAATTGATAGACCATTTCTATAAAACAACTTACAGTCATACATCAAAAACATTAAAATATACAGACCTCCAACCCAGTCATTCCTTCAAGTCTTTAGCCTAAAAAACAATTTAAAATGCAGGCAAAGATTTACAAACATAAAAGCTGAATACAGAATAGTCTGTAACTGCAAAAAATAGGAATCAACTTAAATATCCAACTATAAGAAATGATTGATTATATTATGTCCCATTCTTAACACCATAATGTTCATTTTGAAGAGTTTTGTTGACATGGGAAATGGATTATCATAGAATTCTGAATGAGAAAAGAACTGGACATAACCCCCAAAATGCATTAAGAAAGATTTTAAGACATGGCAAAGCTTATTTGTGACAGCAACAATATGGATGAACTGAATTGAACTTATTGTATGCAAAGCAAATCCCAAAGGACAATATACTACACATAACCCTCTTTATATAAATACCAAAAATTTCTAACATGAAATAATAAATTGTTTTGACATACAAATATATGCAATGTAATTTTTAAGAAAGCATAGGAACGCTCTTTCCCCTTCCCAACCTTCTCCTCTTGAACAATGCAGTTCTAAAGCCTTTAGGTGAAACAGAGCAAGGTAGACATCTGTACCAGAAAGGACAGGGAGGCATGGTAGGCCAGAGCAGGATGTCAGAGCCCAAGCAGGGCATAAAGAGAAAAAAGAGCAAAGAGAAAATTCACATGGGAAGATAATCTGGCAGGAGAGTCACAGACAAGTAAGGTAAGGAGGGTTTCCATATTGGTAAGAGCATCCAGATGGGGGTGTCAATAGTGGAAGAGACAATGGATTAGCTACATATGGGGGGATGATCAAATAGGTAAAGAAATTTGAAATAATGGGAGCCAGGTTTCTAACTGTTGGAAAAGAGAGATAAGAACATGAAAGAAAGCTAATATTAACTCTCTGGTGTTGGATAGAATAAGAGGTATCAGTATGAATTAATTTTCAATGTATATAGAAAGAGATATAGAAATAAATATGAATGGATAAGTGTGTGTGAATACACTTGTTCACCGAGAAGATCTAGGCGAAGCACCCCAATAGCAATAAGTCCTCATAGCACTCAAATCTTGGCTTCTAAATATTGTCTCTACAAAAAGAAAACAAGGATTTTTTGGAGAAATGGCAGATTCTAAGATTGGGGCAGAAATTATATGAGATGAGCTTGGAGCATTTTGTAGTACCAGAAAGTAAAGAAGTACTACATACATACATACATACATACATACATACATACATACATACATACATACGTAAACACACAAAGATGGGATTATGTCAAAGGGACACACAGGAACCAACTGAAAGAGTTCCCAGTGGCTAAAACTGAAACAATTTAAGCAAAATATAAATTAGCAGTGAATTATAACCCAAAATATGAATGTCCATGAATCTATAATTGTGTAAATAAATGATTGAATAAATAAGTACATAAGGAAATATATGAGAATAGACAAATCTCCCATGCAAAAGAATTCCAAATAATTTATGTAGACAGATACTCCACCTTCGAGGAGGTAGAGCATAACTCCTCCTTCCCTCACTGAAGTGTGTGGGCTGCATAGTGACTTCCAAAGAGCACAACACGAAAAAGGGAGGAGAAAGTGTAACTTTGCAGTGAAGAAACCTGACAAACATGACTTCAGTCAGGTAATCAAGGTCAACATCAGAGTGATCATGTTGACAGTATATACCCTCTATGTGATGTACTGAAAATGGTACTTCATCTCTGTGGTCTTTTTCAGAAAACACACAACCCCAGTCCAATCGTGGAGAAAAACATGAGACAAATTCCAATTTAGGGACATTCTACAAAATACATGACCAGTATTCCTCAAAACTGTCAAGGTCATCAAAACAGGGAAAGT
>NW_007256345.1:0-3670 GCF_000164805.1 Carlito syrichta
CCATTCCAGGCCTAGTTATCCCTTGTACTGCTCTTATGTGACTTCCTACATGCAAGGCTAAACACCTCAGATAGACTGTATTTCCTCCAGGAGAAAATATAGTCTTCCTAAACTTTGTGAGGTCTGGGTTCCAGGAGGAGACACAACCACCTTCTGAATGGGTGATGAATAAACCCCACTCTGAGTGAGTGCTCATACAAGGGGTTGCTGTCCTGGTGCAGCTATGTAAGGCTAAGCGGGACTTGCTTTATACTTGGAAAAACAGGAAGCTGGGCACATGGCTCTAAACAACAATTTTTAGACAGGAAGTCCCATGCAACCCAAAACTACCATCCCTAAGAGGGGTACAGGAGGGATGTGAGGTCTAATGTTGCCTGTTATCTCTCGAGGGTCTTTCAGAGCTTTGGAACAAAGAAGGGAAATGCAAGCAAAGAATATGGTACTGAGAATTGAGGAGATAGAGAGCTAAGTCCAGGGGGCTAAGGATGATGTAATCTGCAGGGCTCAGGTCTGGAAAGGACAGAGCTCTACAGAAAATTAGCCTCAGACATCCGTATCCAGAGATCCTTGAGGTTTTGCTGGAAAACATTGTGTCTCATGGGTGTAGGGTGAACTCCATGAGGCTGGGGGTAGGTCGTGAGCTGAACAGTTCCTGGAGCTTATGTAGAATGAGAGGGATTCCAGTTTTAACCCGCATGGTAGACACTACTTGTTGGTCACCAGGACACAGAGTAGACTCTCAAGAAGAGCCACACCTTAGCATTTGGACTAAACTGTGCCTTCAGCAAAGTGTACTGATAGCCCCCCTTCAAAGGACTAGGAAAATTCACAAGTACCTAATTGCCTAACTAAATAAAAAGAATCTTGACCACTCTTTAAAGCAAGAGTTGGCAAACTATGGCCTGAGGGGTAAACTGAACACACTACCTGGTTTTGTAAATAAAGTTTTATTGAAACACAGCAACATCTCTTTGCTCTCATATTGTCTAGTCTTCTTTTGCAGTGTTCAGATAAAGTTGAGCAGGTGCAACAGACATCAGATGGCCACAAAGTCTGAGATATCTCCTATCTGACCTTCCTTTGAAAGGTCAGCTTCAAAGAAGAAAAAAATCTCATGTGCTCAAAAAGTAATATTTGCAGTGTCTAGGAGCCATGCAAAATTAATAGATCTGTAAAGAAGCAGAAAAGCATGACCACAAATCAGCAAGAAAAAAAATCAGGGGGGAAAGACTCACAAATAAGAGAAATGTTGGAATCACCACATAAAATAATTAGTATAAATGTGCTCTGTATTTTCAAGATTTTAAGATAAAACATGGGCAAAACATGGAAAGAAAATTGCATGTGAGAAGGAACATATAAAATTTCTAGACATGAAAAAATGTAATATCGGAAATGAAAAATTCATCGCAAGAATTATAGAAGATTAGACACCCCAAAAGATAAGTTTGGAAAACTGGAAGGTACAGTAGGAGGAGATAACTAAACTGATATCTAATCAGATATCTTTCTGGGCACAATTAGAAGAAAATGCAAGGGACTATACTATTATAAACCTATAAAGTGTGGTGTTGGTTTAAGAATATGCATTTTTATCTATAGAACAAATAGACACTCCAAGATTAGACCCACACATAGTTGGTCAATGTGTTTATTTCCCAAGCAGATTTGCTAAGTAATACAGGGGAAAATAATCACCTTTCCAAGATAGAGTACTATATATCATATGAATAAAAATAATTAACTTTTTGAGTGTCATCTCACAGCTTGCTCACACATTAAATCAACATGGATCATAGATCTAAGCATACAAGCTCAGCCTGTGAAACATCTAGGGGAAAATGCAGGAGACAATCTTTGCAAAAGTTTCCATAGAGGACATAAGAAAGTACGAACCATAAAATAAAACCTTGATAAATCAGAGTCAAAACCAAAAGCTCTTGAAAGGTACTGTGAAGAAAATAAAAATACAAGCTACACAGTCGGATAAATATTTTTAAAATATATATTTGACAAACCCTTTGTATCTGGAACGCAAAAACAACTAATTCAACTCAAAATATTTTCATCAAAGAATCATAAATATGATGGCTTATGATGGGTAAGTAAATTGACAATGGGATGTGTGACTAAGGAAACAGCAAGAGGAGGGATCGATATGCTCAGGGATGCTGAGTGTGAACTCTATGGTAGGTCACGATTGAACCTGGATTTGAAGGAAGACCATCCAGGGCAAAGGGATGTGCACATGTTCCAGGAACTGAAGGATACCAGGGGCGTGGGCAACATGGCATGAACAGAAGCCGCAGAGGCCAACCTGCCCTGGCCTCAGACAGCCTAGAGACCATTTGTAGAACTGTTGTTTTCATTGGTGTGATGAGGTCAAACCGTGTTGACATTCAGCAGTAGCAAACACTGTGGAGCAGGTGGTAAACGCCCATCTGTGTTCTTGAGAGAGTAACCTCTGCCAACTGGAAATTGAGGGGTGGGGGCGGGGCAAATCTGAGGAGTCCAGTCAGGAGACAGTTCAACAGCCTGAATTCATACTAGTGTGCTCCTAGAAGAGCACGAAGAGCAGAAGTGAAGAATGATCTGAAGGTGGAGTTTGGAATGGATGATATAAATGTCCCAGATGAAGAGGGAAGATGTGGATGGTTAGAAGGGACCATATTTGGGAGCAGAGAAGGGAAAAATTACAGTGGGAGACATCTTCAAAAAATGAATAGCTAGGTGCAGAGAGCTCAGAGGAGAATGGGAGAGAAGTAGGTGTGTGATTCATCCTTGTTGAGGCAAGAATTAAAATCATATCTTCACTGAGTGGACAGCATAGAGAGCAGCCAGGACCTAGGGCTATGGCTATTAACATACTCTCCCCTCCATCTATAGATTTGTGTAAGGGCTATATTCTATTCATATATTTTAACCAAAACAATGATTGGAAGCAGAAGCTAAGATGTGTCTTCTGTTAATTAAGCCAGAGATTAGAGAGATGTGCAAAAGTGTAAAACAATGCTACTTTTCTCCCAACTCTTTTTTGTTTTTGAAAGGTAATTGGCTGTATTACATAATAATATGTACTGAGTTTATAACTGTTGTGTTAAATGAATTAACAAATATTTAAAATTATTTATCAGTTTTAATTTTGAAATGGCAAATATTGATGGTTAAAGCCTACATAAACATAAGCTTATGATACTACTCAGTGACTATCAAGAGAGTAAATGGACCCTGAGACTAAAAAGTTTAAGAACCTTTGAATTGGAAGAATGACTGAGATGTGAGGAAAATGGAGAGTTAAATACCTTATCGATGGCCCTGTTGAGATATTTTTCTGTAAAGGGGAGGAGAGAAACATGTAGATGAGGAGAGAGAGTCAAAGAACTACAATTCAAATTTTCAGCGTGTGCTTGATCTCACTGTGTAATGGGAAGACACAGAGGTCTGTAACTGGAGTCACCTGAAACATATTATAGTAAGGTGGGATAAGGTGCTGGGAGGACAGGGGTCAAGATGTTACTGGGGGAGCCCCTGGGAGCGTTTCACATAAGCAGTGAAGTGGTCATAAGGTCTCATCAAGTGTAGAGTTGACAGACATGTGCTACGTGACCAGTCATCTCACCCTGGATAGACACAGTACTTAGCAGGAGGCTTCATAAATGTTCTCTTTATA
>NW_007256345.1:5062-9717 GCF_000164805.1 Carlito syrichta
TGAGAAATTAATAACTAATAACCACAATAACTAATAAATAGAGCAGCAATAACAATATACTTTAATAAAAGTTATGGGAATGTTACCTCTCTTTCTCTCTGTCAATATATCTAACTATACTGTACCTTGGGTGACCAAAACCAGGGAAAGTGAAATCATGAATAAAAGGGAACTATTGGAGATGGGGCAAGATGGCGACGGCATAGGTGAACTGCTATCAGTATTCTTTAGGGAATCTTTCTTACCTGTCTTTTTTCACTTCTTCCCAGCCCTGTGTCTCTCTCTCACCTGATAGTTGGTATGTATATCTGTTTTCCCTCTTGCACTTCTCTCTTTCGCTTATTTTGACTTATGATTTTATCATTGTAACTGTTAGTTTAGATCACGTCTGTTGTTGACCTTCTGACCTACACTGTTTCTCGATTTTATTGACCTGTGTCTGTGTAGCTATCAGTACTCCTTAGGGAATCTTTCTTACGTGTCTTTCTTCACTTCTTCCCGATCCTGCGACTGTTTTTCACCAGATAGCTGGTATGTATATCTGTTATCCCTCTCGCACTTCTCTCTTTCGCTCATTTTGACTTATGATTTTATCATTGTAACTGTTGGTTTAGATCACGTTTGTTGTTTACCTTCTGACTTACACTGTTTCTCGATTTTATTGCCCTGTCTCTGTGTTGCTTCAGTACTCTTTAGTACTATGTAGCTATCAGTACTCTTTCTTACGTGTCTTTCTTCACCTCTTCCCAGCCCTGTGTCTCGTTCTCACCTGATAGATGGTATGTATATCTGTTTTCCCTCTCGCGCTTCTCTCTTTCTAACTCCCTATTGACCCCCCCTTCCTCCATTATTTTCCTCTTCTATATGCCCCCTTTTTAAATCTAGGGACCAAGACTGCAAACTGCTGAATAGACAGACTGTAAAGCAGAGGGAAAAGTGAACAAAACCAGAAGACCCTCATAAGGAAGAACAGGTCATTGCAGAAGAGAAATAAAAGCAACCCCACCTTCCCTCAAAAACAGAATTGAAGAGGGGGAGGGAAAGGGGTAAAGGGAGAAAAATCTACAGAAATGAAGAAAAACCAAAAGAAGAGTATGGGTCTCTCCCAGACGCCTGGGAGAGCAGACACTGAGAAAATTGACTTTGGAATACAAACAATGAAAAGTCCCCAGAATGAAGGGTCTCAAAATGCAAATGTAGATATCAAAACAATAATGGAGAGACTAAAAAGAATTGAGGAGACACAAGAAGAAACTAGGAAGGAGCTGATATCTGAGATAACAGTAATAAAGAATACTGTGAATGAAATAAATAACAAATTGATAAGCATGGAAAGCAGAATTACCCAAGCAGAAGAAAGAATCTCAGAGCTTGAGGACCAAAATATAGAATACCCAAACTCTTAAAAACACAGAAAATAAGCTAAAAAAGACAGAACAAAACCTTCAAGAGATGAGTGACTACCTCAAGAGGCCTAACCTAAGAAATAATCGGACTCCCTGAGGCAGAAAGAGAAACAGAGACCACATTGGAACAAACTTTCCACGAGATCATTCAAGAAAATTTCCCTTATCTAATCAGTGATACAAAAATTCAAACACAAGAGATTCAGAGAACCCCCGCAAGACAACAAATGAGAAGACCAACTCCTAGACACATAATAATTCGCCTAAATAAAGTAGGCACAAAAGAAAAAATCCTAAAGGCAGCAAGAGAAAAAGGCCAGATCACCCACCATGGAAGACCAATCAGAATAGCCGCAGATTTATCTGCAGAAACCCTGCAGGCTAGGAGAGCTTGGAGCTCTATCTTCAAAGTCCTAAAGGATAAACAATTTCAACCAAGAATAACCTACCCAGCCAAGCTAAGCTTCATCAGTGAGGGAGAATTAAAATCTTTCCCAGATATCTAATCCCTAAGAACTTATGCAGCCAAAAAACCATCTCTACATGAAACACTTAAGAAAGTACTAAACACAGAAGAAAAGGAAAAAAGAACAACGTTCTTCACAAGAGTACAGGGAAAAGAATAAAATATACACGAAACAACCCCAAAAGCAAAAGAAAGACAAAAAAAAAAGAAAAAGAAAAAAGAAAAAACCAAGTGGAAGAACAATAACTCAATAAGAACTCCGTGATAGGGACGAACTCTCACATTTCAATAATTAGTCTGAATGTGAATGGACTAAACGCACCACTGAAAAGACATAGAATGACAAAATGGATAAAATATCACCAGGCAACAATATACTGCCTTCAAGAGACCCATCTCACTAGAAAGGACATACACAGACTCAAAGTAAGAGGATGGGAAACAAATTTTCAGGCGAATGGAACACAAAAGAAAGGAGGAGTCGCGATCCTAATTTCAGACAAAATACCATTTAAGCTATCAAAAATTAAAAAAGATACAGAGGGCCACTACATAATGATAAAAGGTTCACTCCATCAACAAGAAATATCTATCCTAAACATATATGCACTGCAACATAGGCGCACCAACATTCATAAAGCAACTTCTAGGAAAACTAAAGAAAGACATTGACTCTAACACCATAATAACTGGGGACTTTAATACACCACTCACAACCTTAGACAGATCATCAGGACAAAAAATCAGCAAGGAGATCCGGAACCTCAATGAGACTCTGGACCAAATGGACTTAATTGATACCTACAGAACACTCCATCCAAAGACCACAGAATACACATTCTACTCATCACCACATGGAACATATTCTAAGATCGACCACATAATTGGACACAAATCAAGTATAAGCAAATTTAAAAGGACTGAAATTCTGCCATGCACCTTTTCGGACCACAGTGGAATAAAAATAAACATTGACACCAACAAAGTCCCCCCAAAACCCACAAAGACATGGACACTAAACAGCATGATGCTAAATAACTCCTGGGTCAATGATGACATCAAAATAGAGATCAAAAGATACCTGGAAACAAATGAAAATAAAGAAACATCTTACCAAAATCTCTGGGATGCCTTAAAAGCTGTAATAAGAGGGGAATTTATATCCCTACAAACACACATGAGGAAAATGGAAGGAACAGAAATTGACAACCTAACAAGCCACCTAAAGAAGCTGGAAAAGCAAGACCACAAAAACCCTAATTTCAGCAGAAGAATCCAGATCACCAAAATAAAAGCCCAAAATCAGGACATAGAAGACAAAAAGATAATACAAAAAATCAATGAAACAAAAAGCTGGTTCTTCGAAAGGGTAAACAAGATTGATGGTCCCCTAGCTAGACTGACCAAGAAAAAACAAGAAAAAAACCAAATAAGCATAATCAGAAACACAAAAGATGAAGTCACATCTGACCCTGAAGAAATACAAAAGATCATTAGAGACTACTACGTACACTTGTATGGAAACAAACTTGAAAACCAGAAGGAAATGGAAGACTTTCTGACATCACACAACCTACCTAGGTTGGAACAAGAAGAAATTGAGACCCTAAATAAACCAATAACAATCAAGGAAATCGACCACGTAATAAGAAAACTTCCTACAAAAAAAAGCCCTGGTCCAGATGGCTTTCCAGCAGAATTCTACAAGACATTTAAGGAGGAGCTGATACCAATCCTACTGAAGGTATTCCAGGCGATTGAAAAAGATGGAACTCTCCCCAAATCATTTTACGAAGCCAACATCACATTGATACCCAAACCAGGTAAAGATCCAACAAAGAAAGAGAACTACAGGCCAATATCTTTGATGAACATAGATGCTAAAATTCTCAACAAGATCCTAGCAAACCGGATTCAGCAATACATCTCAAAAATCATCCATCATGACCAAGTAGGCTTCATTCCTGGCATGCAAGGCTGGTTCAATATTCGTAAAACCATAAATGTAATTAAATACATCAACAGATGTCAAAACAAAAACCACATGATCATATCACTAGATGCAGAAAAAGCTTTTGATAAAATCCAGCACCCCTTCTTGATAAAAACCCTTGAACATCTAGGCATACGGGGAACATACCTCAAAATAGTAAAAGCCATCTACGAGAAACCCACAGCCAGCATACTCCTAAATGGACAAAAATTGGAACCAATTCCTCTGAAAACTGGAACTAGACAAGGATGCCCACTCTCTCCCCTCCTGTTCAACATAGTATTGGAAGTCCTGGCTAAAGCAATCAGAGAAGAGGAGGCAATCAGAGGCATTCAAATAGGAAAAGAGGAAGTCAAGTTATCTCTCTATGCAGATGATATGATGGTGTACCTTGAAAACCCAAGAGAATCTGTCAAAGGTCTCCTTACATTGATAAAAGCCTTTGGCAAAGTCTCAGGATACAAAATAAATGTACAGAAGACAATCGCATTTCTCTACACCAATAATAAACAAACAGAAACCCAAATAAAAAACACAGTTCCATTCACAATAGCCACAAAAAAATGAAATACCTTGGCATCTTCCTAACCAGAGACGTGAAAGACCTTTACAATGAAAATTACAAAACACTGCTCAAAGAAATCAAAGCCGACATGGAACAAGTGGAAAAATATCCCATGCTCATGGATCGGAAGAATCAACATTGTGAAGATGTCCATCTTACCTAAGGCAATCTACAAATTCAATGCAATACCCATTAAATTACCAACAACATTCTTTCAGACCTAGA
>NW_007256346.1:0-3339 GCF_000164805.1 Carlito syrichta
TTTTTTTTTTTTTTTTTTTGAGAAGGAGTCTCACTCTGTTGCCCAGGTCAGAATGCAGTGGCATGTTCACAGCCACCACAGCCTCTATCTGCTGGGTTCAAGTGACCCTTCTGCTTCAGTCTTCCAAGTCACTGGAACTACATTCACACACCATCATGCCCAGCTAATTTTTTTAAATTTATTGTAGTGACAAGGTCTCTCCAAGCTGCCCAGGCTGGTCTTGAACCCCTGGACTCAGGCAATCCTCTTGCCTCCGCCTTCCAAAGTGTGAGCCACTGAGTCCGGCTTGTTTTCCATTTTTATGCCTGTGTGTAAACAGTGTTCAGCTCACGTTATTAAGTGAGAACATCTGGCATTTCTGTTTCTGTTAATGCACTTAGAATAACGGCCACCGGCTACATCCATGTTACTGCAGAGGACGAGATTGTATTCTCCTTTATAGCTGTGCATTATTTACGGCTGTTTATTCTTCTTTATGGCTGCATTCCATGGTGTATAAGTACCATATTTTCTTTATTCAACCCACTGTTGATGGGCATTTATGTTGGTTCTGTGTCTTTGATATTGTGAATAGTGCTGCCATAAACATACGAGTGCAGGTATCTTTTGGTAGAATGACTTGTGCTCTTTAGGGTATACACCTAGAAGTGGGACTGCTGGGTCAAATGGTAAATATATTTTTAGTTATATGACAAACCTCCAAACTGCTTTCCATAGAGGCTGAAAACAGGTCTTAAACCAACAACAGTAAAAGGAAAAAGAAAAAGGACAATGAAGGGCATTACATAATGATAAAGGTTTCGATACAACAAGAAGTAAGAACTGTCCTAAATGTGAACACACCCAACACCGGAGCACCCAGATTTATAAAATAATTACCACTAAGCCTAACAAAGGACTGAGACAGCCACACGGGAATTGTGGGGGACTTCAACATTCACTCACAGCTTTAGACAGGTCGTCGAGGTAGAAAACTAACAAAGAAATCCTGACCTTAAAATCAACACTTGACCAGTTGGATCTAACAGACATCTACAGAATACTGCATCCAACAACCTCAGGATATGCATTCTTCACAGCTGCACATGGAACGTGCTCTAGATTGACCACATGCTCAGCTATAAATCAAGCCTTAACTAATTCCCCAAATTTGAAATCATACAAAGCATCTTTTCTGACCACAGAGGAATAAGCAATAGAAATCAACACCAAAAGGAAATCTCAAAAACAACGCAGATACAGAGAAACCATTGCAAGCTGACCTTTCTCCTGGTCTTCTCAGGCCCGCTATGTTCATGGTTTTCCTCACAGAATGCAGCAACAAAGTCTCAAAATACATAACCAAACCAGACAGAACCAATAGAACAAAGCCGAAATATAGAGATGAGATAAAGGATACCATGAACTAATTGGATCTGATTGGCATGTATAGAACACTCCGCATAGCAGACTATATGTTCACTCAGAGTTGATTTTGAAGAGTTCACGATTTCAGTGGAAGAAGGAACCGCAGGTGTGGTGGAAGTATGAAGGGAATGAGAGCTACAAGTGGACCCTGAAGATGTGACTGATTTGCTGCCGTCTCATAATAACATTTTAAGGGCTGAGGAGTTGCTTCTTAGGGATGAGCAAAGAAAGGAGTTTCTAAAGGTGGAATCTATTCCTCGTGAAGATGCTCTGAACATTGTAGAAATGATAACAAAGGATTCACAAGATGACATAAACTTAATTGATATGGTAGTGGCAGGCTTTGAGAGGATTGGCTCGAATTATAGAAGATGTTCTCCTGCGGGGAAAATGCAATCAAAGAGCATTGCATGCTACAGAGAAATTTTTCCTGAAAAGGAGAATCGATCAATGTGATAAACTTCAGTGTTGTCATATTTAGAGAAATGGCCACAGCCGCCCCAACCTGATCCGTCAGCAGTCATCAACATTGAGGCAGGACCCTCCGCCAGGAAAAAGATTACGACTCACTAAGGCTCAGATGATCGTTAGCATTTTTTAGCAAACAGTGTTTTAAAACTAAGGTACATACTTTGTTGTTTTAGATGTAATACTATCACACACTTGCTAGACTTCATATAGTATAAACCTCGCTATCGTATACACTGGGAAATGACAAAAATTCAGGTGACTTGTTTTACCGTGTTGGTTGGGAATGGACCCAACGACATTGCTGGAGTATGCCCAAGTACGTTTTTAATTTGTTTGTTTATTTGTTTTGATTTTTTTGTTTTCAATGAGCCAGTAGGAATTTATTCGAAGATAGGAAAGCTCCTGACAGCAGGAGGGGATCCGAAAAAGGGTTGCCCCCAAGTATGTTTTTTTATGGGAAACAACTCGACCCAATCAAGTCCTCCATCTGGCCTCTCAAAAGTCGTGTCCTCGCTCATGCAAAATACATTCATCCCATGTGAACATTCCCAAAAGTCTTAACACATTCCAGCATCAACTCTAAATCCAAATCTTACTTAATAACAGCAAAATCAGGAATGGGTTAGACTCAGAGTATGGATTATCCTGGGGCAAAATTATTCCTCTGTGAGCTCGTGAAACTAGACAAGAAGTTATCTGTTTGCAAACCAGAATGATGGTACAGACATAGGATAAACACTCCCGGTCCAAAATAGAGAAATTGGAAAAAGCAAAAAGAATCATGCTTCCCAAGCAACTCTGAAACCGAGCAGGAATAATCCATTCGATTTCAAGGTAGACAGTAACCCTCTTTGGCTGATGCGATGTTCTCTGGGCATACTGGGTGGCAGCTCTTTCCTGTTCGCTCTGAGGGGGGCCCTTCTCTCCGACTCTTGAACAACAGCTCTGCTCCCTGAGTCTGAGTAAAGGGCCCTGGCCTCTGGACTGACAAGAAGTAGCTTGACCCCCTATCTCATGTCTTTGAGGTCTGGGCCTGAAGTCTCTTCAAGGAAATGTGGCTTCTGGACTGACAAGAAGTAGCTTGACCCCCTATCTCAGGTCTTTGATGTCTGGGCCGACAGTGGCAGTGGCAGTGGCCGCCCAGCCAGCCTCTGTATCTGTGTCTCTGTCCTCAAACTCATTCTTCCTTTCATTTGTCCTGCCTCTGTCCCTTTCCTCCTAGTTATGCTTCTGGTGGTATACAGGCCTCAGACACTTGTTGGCCTCGGATGCAATTCTCAGGGTTTAGGCCAACAGGCCAAGGGTCCTCCACAGATCTTTCCTGAATAATCAGATCTGTATTGCTGGATTCTGCCCCAATGGTTGGCTGGATCCATGACTCCCATACCTAGTCAACTGAGCAAACAGCTGTCCAGCTATATCCCTGGCCCTGTTTCCGGAGCATGCTATCTTGACAGGCCA
>NW_007256346.1:4367-5349 GCF_000164805.1 Carlito syrichta
AAGTATGAGATCAAGGTGTCAGGAGGCTTGATCTTTTTGAGGACTGCGAGGATGAACCTGTTCCATGCCCTGGCTAGTAGATACATCACCCCGATATATGCCTTCACGATCACATCGTGTACTCCTGTGTGCGCGTTTGTCTTAGTCCGTTTTGTGTTGCGGTAACAGAATACCCGCGGCCGAGTAATTTATGAAGAAAAGCCGTTCTTTTAGCTCACGGTTCTGCAGACTGAGAAGTTCAGAAGCATGGCCCCAGCTTCTGGTGAGGGTGCCTTGTCACAACATGGTGGAGGTTAAAGGTGAAGAGGATGTGTGTGAAGAGGGGAAAATCTGGGGATTGTCCTGGATTTGCAGCAGCCCACTCTTCAGGGAAATAAGCCATCTGCTGGAGAACTAATCTGATATTGGGAGAGTAAGAGCCAGGACTCTCATACTACCAAGAGACAGCACCAAGGCATTCAGGAGGGACCTGCTCCCATAACCTAAACAACGCCCACTGTGCTCTACCTCCCAAAACTGCCCCACTGGAGTTCAAATTTCAACATGACTTTTGGTGAAGGCAAACAAGTTTTGCCGGTCTGACTAACACTTCCATTCCTGGGGAAGTGCCACAAGAGATAAAACGCCTGAGCATCAGGGACTACCTCCTACCTTGAAGGGTCATTACAAGAATGAAATAAATCACAGTCACAATAGTAGTAAAGACAGTTTTATTTTTTTTTTTTTTTTATTTTTTTTTTTTTCATTAATCAGTAGTTTTTATTATGGTTTTGTGGGGTACAGTTAAGGGTAGGTGTACAATGACGTTTCATTCAGGCACCCTGTAGATAAGAAGTGTTTTCCCATCCCCCGACAGATATTTGCTACTGTTAATCCCATCCCCCTCCCCCCCGTAGGTTCCCAGTACCATCCGTCATTTTCTCATAGTATTGCATTGGATGTTCAAGGTCCATTATATGAGTGAGAACATGTGATATTCGGG
>NW_007256347.1:0-5113 GCF_000164805.1 Carlito syrichta
AAAGGGCAGGATTATTAGATAGGAGTCACTGCACCAGGCATAACTGTTTTTAAATTTTCATAGAGATGGGTTCTCAAGCAATCATCTCATCTCATCCTTCCAAAGTGCTGAGATTACAAGTCTGAGCCAGAACACTCAGCCAGAATGAGTTGTTGAAAAGAGTTTGGTATAGGCATGGCAGCTCATGTCTATAATACCAGCACTTTGTGAGACCAAGATAGGAGTTCAAGTTGGAAAAGAGTTATGATCATGCCACTGTACTCCAGTCTGGATGACAGAGTGAGACATCCAAAAACAAAACAAAACAAAAAGACCTCAGAAGTGGGTACCTGCCTCCTCTCTGCTTCACAGCCACCTATACAGCTTCCAATCTTGATTTACCCAACTAAAATCAATCAATCAATTTCACAAATGGAGAATAGAAAAAACACTTTAATCATCATGTGCAGATTCAACACAAGAACTATCACAATTGAGTAGATCTCAAACAAGAGTTCCTTAACATATAACTCATTATGTGAGGAGAGTTTGTCTACGTAAAAATCATTTAGGGTAATTCAGTTGACAAAACAAAGAATAATCTTCATAGCAGTGATGCTCTTATGCATGCAGGTCACAGTCCCAGTACAAAAAGCCACAGGGACAGTATGAGTGCCCCCACTGGGGTATCTCAGGCTCCATCTGGGACGTCATCTGGAGATGTTCATGCTGTGGGCCCAAAGCAAAGCTGGCATTCCTCCCCTTTGCAGATTCCTCCATATGGCAAGCCTTGGTTTTCAGCAGCTTGTGGGGGTGGCCTGGGCTCTGAAAGGATCCCTGGGTATCTCGCTATCCACCTGCCCAGGTGGTGGCATCTCCTGGCTGATGTGAAACCCGTCGGACCTCTCTGATGGCAGCACCTGCCTCTTGTCGAGGTGACTGGAGCTTTTTCATCATTTTAGTCATTGGTTCCTGGACTTCTGAGTCTGGACAGCGTTTTTGGCCCCTTTCAATTCCAGGAGCAGCTGCGTGCCTGGTGGACGCCCAGCTCAGCAGCTTGAAAGCACCAGAGTCCACTTTCCCAGAGAACTGAGGGCGTTGGCAGGAATGGTGGCTGAATCCATCAAAGTTATCAAGTGCCCAGGCCCAGGCCTGCTCTTGGTTCAGGCCCAGTGGCCTGTAGGGCTCCGGACATGCCTGCCTCCAAGACCATTCTTCAAAGGCTGATGGATGAAATTCCATAGCTTCAGCCTCCTAGGCTTGACCAGGCCAAGTCAAGTACCTCATCTAGGGAAAGGGCAGATGACCCAGTCCATTGCTGACTGCCTTCTTATAGAGCATTCTGTCTTGTATAGGAAGTGACATACCAAAATCTAATTATGTGGGAATTCCCACTCATTATCCATGCAAATTGCTTCAGATGCTGACAGGATTATGATGCAAATTGAACCAATTGTATCATTCTGGGACGGCAATGTTGGAATTCCTTGAGTTTTATTTGAATCAGGCAGTGGAAGGATTTTGACGACAGGAAGGGCCCAGTTTGGACAGTTTCCATTCATAATACAAAGTCTTTCCATTTCAGACAAACATATACACATTATATTAATATATTTAATTCTCTTCTCATATCTGAGAGACCTTGGCTTACTCAGTAACATTGGACCACATCCAAGACCATAAATCTAGTTCATACTGGAGATGGACAGAAATCCTAGGTCCTCAAACAAACACATAAGACAGAGAAATGAGTGAAGGAGCATTAGTTGGACTGAGGAAAGGAAGGTCCTGTGCTTATTTAAAATTGTGTTTTATCTATTTTTGTCTGGATTATGTTTACCAAAGGGACCTTCAAATACGGTGATTTCCTTATCTGCAAGGCAAATAGATTGAGTTAATGTCACATTTTAAATAGCGTGTTGTTGTTTTTTATGTTGGATACTTATTTTTAAATGTAATTGTGTGCATATTGTTCTTCATTATTCCCCTTTGTCTACTCAGTCTACTTCCACTGCCATCTGTCTCATGAGCATTTTATTTTAAAGGTGTGACTTTTCCCTAGTATTATTATTTATTTAATTATGTATGTACATATCTACTTACATGTAAAGAGAATTTTCTCAGCTTTATTTATGTGTGATTGTGTATATTTAAAATGTACAACTTGATGATTTGGTATGTATTGTTAAATTATTACCACAAACAAGCTTATTAGCAAACACATCATGTCACATAATAAGCCTCCCTTTTTTGTGGTGAGAACACTTAAAACTGCTCTTAACAGATTTCAAATATATAGTGTATCATTATTAACTACAGCCATTGTGCTATGCATTTGATTTCCAGAACTTATTTCTCATAATTGTAAGTTTGTACCTCATGACTAACAATCCCCTTCTTACCCTCGGCCCCAGCCCCTTGTATTCGCCATACCACTATTTTTGTTGTTTTTGTTAGTTTGACTTTTCTAGATTTAACATATTAGAGAGAGTGTGTGATATTTGTCTTTCTAAGTCTGGCATAACATCCTTCAGGTTCATCTATGTTGTTGAAAATGACAGGAATTCCTTTTGAAAGGCTGATATTCCATTGTGTATATATACCACATGTTCTCTATCCTGTGTACATTCTTAGATATTTTTAAACATATCTTTGTTATTATAATAATGGCACAGTTAACATGGGAGTTTAAATATCTCTGCAAGATCTTGATTTCAGTTCTAATTGACATACATCCAGGAATAGGATTGCACAATCATATGGTAGATTCATTTATTAGTTTTTTTAAAAAATCTTCATAATGTTTTCCATAATGGCTGCATCAGTTTACATTTTCACCAACCATGTGCAAGTGTTCTCTTTGCTCCACATCCTTGACAGCACTTGTTATCCTTTTACTTGATAATAGTCATGCTTTAACTGTGTATTTTTGTATCAATTAGTGTAATGGTTATTTTTAGGTGTCACCTTGACTGGACTGAAAAGTAACTAGAGATTACCTCAAGAACAGGTAAAGTATTATTTCTGGATGTGTCTGTGAGGATGTGCCCAGAGGAGACTAGCATGTGAGTCATCAGACTGAGTGGGGAAGGTCTGTTCTCAATGTGACCAGTCACCATTCAATCAGCAGAGGGTTGTATTAAAATAAGACAACTTCTCTCTTCTGGAATTGGGATATTCTGTTCTTCTCTTGTCCTTGGACATCAAAACTCCAAGCTTTCTATCTTTAGGACTATAAGACTTCATCCCATCATGGCCCTCATGTTCTCTGGCCTTTGACCTTGGATTGAGAGTTATACTGTCAACTTCTCTAGTGCTGAGGTCTTCACACATGGAGTGAGCCATACTACCATCATCCCAGGTCTCCACCTTGTAGACAGCCTTTTCTGGGATTCCTCAGCCACAGTCACATGAACCCCTAATAAGATCCCCCAATAATACCCTATTATGTATCTTTATTTGTATCTATATTTATGTCTATCTCTAGCTCTCTATTTCTCAGTGGTTCTGTCTCTCTGGAGAACCCTAATAAAAATAGTCTTATACTATACAATTTAATGTTTGTGTGCATATATTTTCAATTTGCATTTAAAGTAACAGGCTATATGTCTTGTTGTATTCAGTATCTTCCACTTATCTTCAAGCCTCTAAGATCTTTACATGCACATTACATCTGCTGCTCCCAGCTCTGGCATATTAGCCTCTGACTAACCTCTGCTTTACTTACTTCCCCTGCATCCTACAGTGGACACTCAGGTGGTCATAGCTCACCAACACCACACACAATATTCCCTTATGGGCCTGTGTTATGTTTTATCTAGGATATGTACCAATGAGCAGAATTGTCCTATATATAAACCTAATTTTACTGAACATTGTCAGATTATTCTTTATTTAGAATGAATGCATATTTACTCTCCAACAATAGAGGTTGTTGAAACAGTCTATGCACACATTTCTCACAAACACATTAGTGGCTCAGTGTTCTAATGTTTTTCAGGAACTGTGTATTCTAAAGAGACCCGTTATAGAAGGGGCATCCTTGTGCCATTTTTTCTAATTTCTGTCACTTGTCCTGAGTCAGCACACAGTGTGGTTCTGACAGTCCTTCCCTGATGCTTAGTCTGAAATGTGTCTTCACCTTTCTATCACATTGTAAGTTTACCTTCTACTAAACCTCTTTGTGTCTCGACTATTTGAGTGTGCTTAAAAGCCATAAGAAGAAGTACAACAGCAATGTCACATTCAACTTTATACTTTGCCCTGATCACTGGTTCCATGAGCACTGGTGGGAAGAACAGACTCTGGACACAACTAAAAGAGGGATGGAGGAAAAACGAGGGCACACAACTGCACACTGGGGACAAGGTCCATTCTCGGGGGAGAGAGAGCTCGAGAGAAGCCCATACATCATCTGTAGTAATTTATTTATGTAGTAAATACGCTCATGTACTCTATGACTCTAAAATAAAATAATACTGCATACTTTTTTCCTAGCGATACTGTCTTTTCTTTTTAACAACCATTAAAACATTAGTTTAGATTTCCTTCATGAAATATTTTTCACATTATTTGTGCTAATGTCAAAACATAAAATATTTAATTAGAAAACCAGAAAATAAAAGAAGAGATGCTGCCTGACGCCCATGGGTTTTAGAACAACTTGGGCAACTTGGTGAAACCTCATCTCTACAATAAAAAAAAAAAAAGTCAGGCATTGTGGTGCATGCCTGTAGTTTGGGCCACTTGGAAGGCTGAGGTGGAAGGATCACCTGAGCCCAGCAGGTTGATGCTAGGGTGGCCATGAGCATCTCACTGTACTCCAGCCTGGATAACAGAGTGAGATTCTAACTCAAAAAAAAAAAAGCAAACAGAATTTTCTGACAATCTTTTAGTTTAATAATTATCTTTTAAACATATATATACTCTATTACAGCTAAACCGATTCATTAAAATATTTAAATAAAGGCACATAAATGTCTACAACATACATCAAATCATCAGTTCCTCAGTTGATGTGATGTATATTTCACTAAGTTAACCCTAGATTGACAGATTAGAATAGAGTCTGAAATACAGAAATATCAGCCTGTGGTCCAATAGGTGAACACAATCAGTTGCTTTTTTAAAATAT
>NW_007256347.1:6111-6993 GCF_000164805.1 Carlito syrichta
CAGTACAGCAACCCAGAGAGTCTGAAAAGCATTGCCAATTGAAATTGCGACTGCCCATGTACACTCAACACAGAAGCCTACATGTACAGAGTCCAGAGAGGACAGCTGTGGCAGTAGTTGCCTGAGTCAGTTTTTTCAATTTTTGGACAGCTTCAGTCTTCAGGACCCAGTTTGCACTAAGGTCCCGAGAATTATTTCTTTTAAGCCAATGAAAAACCTGTCTTCACCATTTTATCAGATTTTCATTTATCTTTATTCCTAATAAATCTCTTTGTGGCTAAGCTGTGTGGGTGTTCTGTTTCTTTTCCTGGAAAGCATAAACGGAAATATAACAGTGCATTCATACTCCATTTTATGCCTAATAACTCCTCTAATCATTCTTTATTTCTAGAATCAGAGGTCTGTCCCCTAACAATTGCTGTTTTCCAGGCCAATTATTTGATCCAAATAACTAAGAAGCAGGAGAACTGCTGTAGAGATGGCTAGAAGAGCAACAGAAAGACTTTCAAAAGGTGCCTTGACAAACTCACAATGTCAGAAGGACCCAGTGGGTCATTTCAAGGACAAGTAAAATCCTTGGGGCTGCTGCCTGACTGTCTGCCATATTTGGAGACCCAGCCAAGACTACAAGTTTCATGCTGGAGTCCCACTCCAGCTGGGTCTAGGGTTTCCCGAAGGAGAAACGGAGTAGGTGATGAAAGAAAACTTGGGCACTGACTCTGTTGCAAGCAGGACAGATGCCGTTTATTGTCAGTTTACAGTGAGTTTTTATATTATTCATGGAAGGGAAAGGACAAAGAAAATTCCTACAACAGGTGCAACCAGTAACTTAATTAATAACCTTGACTGAGATAAAAAAAAAACCGAACAGGTATCGCCATC
>NW_007256348.1:0-1008 GCF_000164805.1 Carlito syrichta
ACATTAGAACCACACTATATTAACATTTACCTTGGTAATTTATTTGTGGGTGGCAGCTTTCTCTAGTTCTTGGGAATTGGCGGCTCTTGGAATACTTTAAAAATTAAAACTGAAATCTGTATCATCCATGGCAACTGTTTTATGTGACCAGAATAAGAGGAAAGAAGAAATGAAATGATCATTTACTAATTTTTTTTTGCTACCACTAAAATTGTCTAATGTTAAAAGAAAACTTAAAATAAACATGAGTATTCACTATGGTAGGTGCTTTACAGTCCATTGCATAATATTTGTCAGTCACTGTACACTAGCCTTACAAGGTTTATGAAAGGATATGAACATTAATTCTTTATGCCTTTGCCTGTTATAATCTATAAAGTAATCGTTTAAGCTATAATTTATTTTTAAAATGAGTGCCTCTTGGGAAGCTTCCTCTCTGTTGCAATACTTCCCTATTAAAATGAAACTTTCTTTAGGCTATCTTAGGGCCTGTTAGATTACTGGCACTGGAATGGCTTATTTACTCTATTTTTTAACTTAAAGAAAAAGTTTAAGTTTTTTTATTATCCATCTGACATAAAAATTTTGAATGAATTCTTGGTTTATTTCAAGGGCAAAGTAGAAAAATGAGAAGCCATCAATGTTCTTTTTCTTGCCCCTTATCTCATTCCTATTTGATAATGAAATGGATTGGCATGGGAAGAACCATTAATATAAGTGAAACTTTGAAATGTATTAAAAAAAGTAAAATTGTTTTGCTCTGTTTGAAAAATAGTGACTATAAATAGCATAAAAAAGTCTGCATGACATATATGACTGTGAAATTTTTTTTAGCAAGTGATTGCAGACGACTTAAGGAGGCTAGAAGATTTTTTTTATCAATGTAAAGATATTCCCCCCCGGGTCAGTCTAGCTTTTTGCTTCATAGATCTGAGAAAATACTTGTATAAACTCAATAAGCTTCTCTATATCATTTTTCTGTTAAAAAATGGATAGGCAAAAATTGCA
>NW_007256348.1:2676-3207 GCF_000164805.1 Carlito syrichta
AGTGTGCCCTCTCAGATCCCCTACCACATAGAGTCAGTAAGAAGTTTTTGAGTGAAAGGTGATGGACATCATCTAAAGGGTGACTTGAATGCCTCAGAGAGCACATGACATCATTTGAAGATAGAGACCTCAGCAGTTTCTGTACTCTGCATTATAGACTTAAGCCCTTTAAAACTGAAGAAGGCATTCCTGTGATGACAAACAGATAGACCTGGTCACATTCAATGCTTAGTTTCTAAGTCCCTTAAACCTCTCACCCCTCACCCACTTAAACCCCTCACAGGGTCTTGAGTTTCTGGAAAATTTGAAAAAGTAAGATATTTGCCCCAAATTGGTTAAGCATGCAGTCTCTCTCCACCCTGACTTTGTCTCTGTCTTACCTTCTCATATGCTGTGTAGTACTGAACTTCCATGAACATCTGGGGGATCCAGCTTAGGGTAGGGTAAGCTAGAGGGACATTCCGATGGGTTTCAATGAGTTACACATCAGTGGTGCTCTGGCACTTTTATTATATAGTTATACTACTCTCC
>NW_007256349.1:0-1352 GCF_000164805.1 Carlito syrichta
CCCAGAGCTTCCATCTCCTCAGAGAGGTCTCGGGCTAACTCTCCATCTCTCTAGTCTTCATAGTCCTGCTTGCACTTGGCCTGGCACAAGCTATGAACACTTGCTTTCTTTCTTTGACACACGTATCAGAGATGGATGAAGAGCTGTGTCATCTTGTCAGACTGCAAAAATCATTACTTCACACACCCTCCTCAGGTGTCTCAACTCTGAGGCTCCTTCTACTGGCCAGTGAATTAATAAATCAGATATGGATCTGATATGAGGACAGATATGCATGAGAGACTAGACTCTTGCATTCATAGATTGGCTTTTTGTGATTCTAGCTTTTAAAGAGTAAGTCTGAAGGTACCTGACAGGTGGTGACGTGTCATTTTGCTGAGGTGGCAAGAATTTGTAGTACACACTTCCAAAATGGGGCAAGCCCAGGCATTAAATGAGAGCTTGGGGCTCTCATTTAATAAACAGCATCTTTCAATTCGCACCACACTGTGAGGTGGGCACTACAAACCCCATTTTCTAGGAGATGAACATTAAGGTTTAGTTTGATGCTTTGCTACTCAGACAGCAGGACCATCAATGCCAGCACCAACTAAGAGCTTCTCAGAAATGCAGAATCTCAGGTGCCATCCCAGAGCTGCTGGCTCAGAATCTGCATTTTAATAAGATCCCCAAGTGGCCACACACACATCAAAGCAGGAGAAGCCTGGTTGTGAGATATTCATGTATCACAGACATTGCTTCATGAGTCCTCCATGAATGTCAAAGGTCTGTTTTATACACATCCCAAAAGGCAGGCTCAAATAAGTATGTTTTTTTCAATAATTAAAAGAGCTTAACTGAGTATATTAAAATGGTCACTATTCTATTCCTCAAATAGACTGAAAAGTTTGTTAGCCTCTCCTATGACCAGTGACCCCTCAACCTTGGCCTGGGTGAACCACAGAAACCAGGCTCCAGGAGACCCCACCATCAGCTTTTGCTTCCTACATGCCAAGCTCAAACCTCCACACCAGTTCTAAAGCTTCAGCTGTTCCCCTCTGTGACTCTGCTTTCTTTAGTTCCAAGAATGTCCCTACCCCTCTTAAACCCTAGATGTTTCTACAAACACAAACTCCTCTGATTTTTAGAAAGCATGCTAAAGACCATTTAGTGACGAGTTAGCTGGGAAACCCTGCACCTGGTAAAGGTGTATGGCTCTAATGGAGAAGGAAGGGAGGGCAGGTCAAGGGCAGCATAGGGGAGACCCTTGGGAAAGCTCTTGGGAGAGGTGGGTCTAGAGAGAAGGCCTTTCCCAACCTTTGATGACATTGCACAAAAGAATTCGCTAAAAAGAAAGAGAACAAGATGGTGGC
>NW_007256349.1:2674-3360 GCF_000164805.1 Carlito syrichta
CAAAGTCTATCTCCAGACGTGTATGCGGTCCTCCCCAATGGAGCTGAGGAGACCCCACTGGGGATACAGATGGTTTTTCCTCCCCAACTCAAATTACAGATTCCAGTGCCCATCTTCCCAGGGTGGGGGACACTGGGAATGAAGCCAGTTCACTCCAGGGCAGAGGGTTGAGGCTCTCCCTGTAGTCAGTGTCTACCCTGGATGCCTTGCCCCTCCCCTTTCTGAGCCAGTTAGCTGCTCACAGAGGTAAACTCTAGTTAACCTTGCCCTCCCCCAGGCTAAGCGTTGACCCCAGCCTAGGGCTGAGCCCTAACCCCTGCCCCAGACCAAGTCATTCCTGAACACATGCTGAGTCCTGACCCAGCCCCTGACTCCCACTGCCCAAGTCCTGACCCCAGCCACTCATTCTACCAGGAGCATCATCAACTCAGAGAGGATGAATAGCTCAGAGCCGCCATCACCCAGCAGGGGTTCCAGACCCCAACAGGTCCTTCTGAGGCTGGGACAGGAGCACCGTCTTGGTCTATGGATGACAAACCCTCATCACCTGAACAGCTGGAAACAACCTACAGGAAAAGGAGTGAATGCTGGTCTGAGGGCACAGGCAGGGGGTCCTCTCGGGTTTTCTTGGGGACTCGCGGGTTTAAATTTGTTCTGGAAACAGAGGAAAAAACCAGAGAGCTGTT
>NW_007256350.1:0-3261 GCF_000164805.1 Carlito syrichta
CAAAGAAAGAAAGAAGGAGGGATAAATATAATGAGAAAGAAAGATGGTGGACATCTCTTCAATGGATTGACCAAAAGACGTTTATTGGGGGTTTACAGCTTTTATGTATCCCAAATTTTACACAGGCAGCCTTACAAGTCTTCCATGTGAACACAAGCCAGGTGCAGGAGGGGCAGCCCCCCACCCACCAGATATTTCCTCAGGCATGAGGAAGAACAATAACAATTAAATCGCAAAACCTTTACATGGACACAAAGCCAGGTGAATGAGGGGCATCCCTCGCCCACCACACAAGACATTTACATGAACATAGAACGAGGTGGATGAGGGGCATCCCCCACCCACCATTTGTTTCCCCAAGCACGAGGTATGAGAATCCCAAAACTATCTCACTGTTCCTCATGCTTGGTTAATATTTCTCAAAGCAATACAATTCTAATAATATTCTAACAATCAATAACTTTTAAACCTATGCATACACAACAACTAATAACCAAACTAAATCCCAATTCCTCTCTATTTTACACTAATTCTACCTACACTATAGAAACTCTTAATTATAGGCCAAACCAATTCCTGAGGAATGTGTCCCAGTCTAAAACTCGTGCTGGGCCTTTATATACGTGGCCTCAGCCCATAGCTTGTGCTGGGCCGTTTCTAGTAGCTGTAGATATTTATCTGTATTATTAAGGTTGAGACAGCACTTTGTATGTATATACTAATTCTACAAATATACCATTAAGCCTTTAAAGAAGCTTGTACTGTATTAAAGACTTCCAAATGTGACCTGAGTTTGAATTATGTTAAGTTTAAAGCCAAAACTGCAGTCTGTGAGAAACGGGAACCATGGATCCCTAGTCAGCCATGCCTGTCATATTCTCAGAACTTTATGCTTAGATCATCAAAATCCCTGCCAGTGGGTAATGCTAAACAACAAAGAAAGAAGGAGGGAATAGGCCTTCAGCTCCTGAACCAAACCTGGTGGTCTCAGGGTCCGCAGCCCACCTGGATCCCTAACGCTCAGGTGGGCCTCCACGGCCAGCTCCCAACAGCTGGGAGGATGGGCACCATGTCCCCAGACCACCTCTTAGGATGGGTGCAGAGACAGGGTCTCCCTGCAATGTCTGGGCTGAACTTGACCCCATGGGCTACAGCTATCCTCCCGATTCGGCCTCCCAGAGCACTGGGATTCCAGGCATGTTTTGCCACGTCCAGCCTTCTGGTTTATTTTAGACGAAGGATCGAGGTCGGGCTCCAGTGCTCAACCTCTATCGATCTGGCTTCTTGGAAGGCCTGTGGGGGACGGCTTGCAGATCCCAGTGGGCCGATGTTGCACCAGCTGGGAGTGAGCCACCAACGTCCATCCTGGGTGAGGAGTGAGACTCTGACACAAAATATGAAAAATAAAAGGAAAGAAAAGAAAAGCAACCATTTGTGTATGGAGTTGGGATAATCCTGAACAGACAGAGATCATTGAGGAAGGAAGCCACAGACTTGATTGTAGAGTATGCGAAAGATGGTCAATCAGCAAATCAGGCTGTGGCTTTGGGATGCCAAGTCAGGGGACCGCTGAATCTCAGGAGTTTGAGACTATCCTGGGTCATGTAGCGAGACCTCATTGCTCCCTGGAATGTAAACACTGAAGTTGCTTGTGGTGGCGCCCTTGGTCCTGGCTATACGGGATGTGGTGGCCTTCATCCGGGGCATTCATTTGCATCACCCCACCCAAGAGAATATGCGAGTCCAGGCTGGACACCATGACTCATGGCAGTCAGCCCCATGCCCTGGGAGTTCAAAGAGTGAGATTGCCTGAGCACAGGGGTCGGAGACCAACCCAGGCTTGTGTGGAGAGTGGAGTCAGGCCATCTGGGACACGTGTCTGAAGATCCAGAGCGGATATGCCCTGTAGGACCTTTGAAACCTCCTGCAATGACAGGCTGGAAAGTAACTTTTCCTCTCACATCCTTGAGGGTGACTCCTCGTGCTGGATGGCAGAGGTGGTGGTGGTAGTGGTGGTGGTGGTGATTATTATTATTTGGAGTCGGAATCCTGATCACTTTCCTTGGGCAGAGTGCAGGGGCATGGTCACGGCCACTGCAGACAGCACCTGCTGGGATCAGGCCAACCCCCCACATCAGCCCCCTGAGTTGCTGGATCTACAGGCCTGCACCACACTACCTGGCTAATCATTGGATTTATTTTTGATGACTGAGACGAGGTCTCTCCCCATGTCCCAGGCTGGTGTTGAACCCGCAGGCTCAGGTCATTCACTCACCAGGCCCTACAAAAGCCTGGGAGGCCAAGCTGAGCCCCTGAGCCTGACTTGTGTTTGTAGTGGTGGTGGAGGTTGGTATTATTATTCTGAGTCGGATTCTCACTCTGTCTCCCAGGCCAGAGCTCAGGGACCCACTCTCATCCTCCAGGGCCTTCACCAACTAGGCTCCGGTGATCCCAAGTGGCCAGAATGACAGGTGTGCACTACCATGCTTGCCTCATTTTTTTGGTTTCTTGTAGAGACAAGGTCTCACCAAGGTGCCCAGGCTGGTCTTGAACATGGGAAATTAGGCCGTCCTCTTGCCTCAGCCCCCCAGATCACTGGGATGATAGTCATGAACCCCGGCACCTGACCTACAAACCCCTCTCTGGGGCAAAATACGAGGCCCAAACACTTCCAATGACCCAGTGTCGGGAGCCAGACTCCAAGGCCTTCACTTTGACAGGGTCCATAAGCCTGAAGATTCCATATTGCAGAGCCACTCTAGGCCTCTATCAACTCTGCTTCTTCTATTCATCTTGTTATGTTTGCCATTGGTATCTGAAGGGTTGGGGGATGCAAAAAAACAGTAGTCCATTAAAAGAATCTATTAGTAAAACAAGCAATTAGTGAAATGGAAATTCTTCTGCCAAGCTATGACCCTCCATTTGAGTTTCTCTGTCCCCACCCTTTTGGTGTTTCTACCAACAACAATGGTTAAAAAATGAGGGTGGCACTCTCATACCCTTCGGAGCCTTGGGTTGAAAGTGTGTCATTGCTGTCTTTATCCCTCTCAGGGGACTATAGATGCAAATTATAAACAACATATTTGGCATCATAATAGGCTTATTAGTTTTAGTTTTTTAAGTTGGTTGCTAATTAGAGAGCTTTGGGTATGTTGTTTTCATTTTGCTAATTGTGAAATGTTGCATAGGTATTTTTAGCATAACGAAAAAGGTTGTGATGATTACAAGTGTTTTAATTTTAGGTGAAGCCATTTATGCAAG
>NW_007256350.1:3756-5033 GCF_000164805.1 Carlito syrichta
GAAGGGATGAAAACATTCCTATGGTGCTGCAGACCACTCTGTAGAGACTGGCAGAGCTAGGCAGTGTAAGCGGTTTTATAGCTGTGATAAGATCATGGGCCAGAATGATTTTGAATAAAGAAAATTGTTCATAAGCGTTTTGATGTATATGCTTTCTAAAAGAGGAATAAAGTTTTCTCTAAGCCGGGATTGGTGACTCAGCCTGTAATCCCACACTTTGAGAGGCTGAGGTGAGTAGATTGCCTGAGCTAGTGGGTTTGAGACCTGCCTGGCCAACTTGGGGAGACCTCATCTCTACAATAAATCAAAAAATCAGCTGGGCATGGAAGTGCTTTCCTGTAATCCTGGCTACTCGGAAGGCTGAGACGAACTGATTGCCAGAACCCAGCAGGTCGAGGATGCAGTGAGTGAGAGCGGCAACTGTACTCCAGGTTGGGTGACAAAGTGAGACTCCAAGACCCGAAAAATATAAATAAATAAAATTTCCTCTACAAGATTATCTCGTTTTCTCCATTTTGTGCAAGAACAGTCCTCCTGGGTCCCTAAAGAAGGCATCCTTAATGTAGAAACATGGACAAAGTTTGGGGAAACATTGAAACTATATTACACTCTCCAGGGTCCGGAACGAGTGCTTATAGATACTTTTGCATTATGGAATATAATTAGTGATGTCTCAGATCCACAACAAGAGGTTGATAAAATGCCCATTAAAGCAAAAGAGGAACCAGGTGAAAGAACTCCCTTACTAACCCCTATAAAGATGTAGTTACACATTTTTTTCTTTTGTTTTTCACAGGTGGGTATTTCTAAACAATTAAAAACTGATAATGCTCGTGCTTATGCATCAAAAGCTTTTCAGTAATTTTGTACCTGGTTTGGCGTCTCACATTCTACAGGGATTCCGAATAATCCTTAAGGTCAAACTATAGTTGAGCAAGCCCATCAATAGTTAAATAATCAATTAATTAAATCGCAGTAAGGAAAATACAGATATAGTTCTACCCATCATATCGTAAATCATGCTATGTTTGTAATTAATCATCTCAATTTGTACCTTCAAGGACATTCAGCTATGATAAGACTTTGGAGTCCTGAGAATACTGTTAAAACAATGGTAAAATGGAAAAATATTCTTACAGGTGAATGGAAGGGGCCAGATGTGCTTTTAACATGCAGGAGAGGATATGTTTCTGTTTTTTCCCAGGATTTACCATCACCTATTGTGGTACCAAATCATCTAATTAGACATGTCCACTCCTCCATCCCCATCGTGGTGA
>NW_007256351.1:0-256 GCF_000164805.1 Carlito syrichta
AATATTTTTTATAATGATATTGTGGGGTACAGTTAAGGGTTAGGTATACAAATACATTTCATTCAGGCACCCTTGTTGATAAGAGGTGTTTCTCCGTCTCTAGACAGATATTTACTACCATTAATTCCATCTACCTCCCCCCCCATAGTTTCACACTATTGTCAGTCATTTTCTTATAGTATTAAATTGGATGTTCAAGGTCTACTATATGAGTGAGAACATGTGATACTCAGATCTTTGTTTCTGTGAGAGGTCA
>NW_007256351.1:276-1072 GCF_000164805.1 Carlito syrichta
GTGAGCCCAAAGTTCCACACAGGGACTGCAGGCGCCCTGCTGCAGGCCCTGAGGGTGGAGTGTGGCGAGCAAGGAGTTAGGAGGAGGGGAGAGTGTGGGAGATGAAACTTAAAGAGGAGGAGGAGAAGGGAGGTCAGAGCACAGATCTGGGAGAGGAGGGAAGGGAGGCCAGAGCACAGGAGGCCTTGGGAAGGAGAAGGGAGGCCAGAGTGCAGGAGGCCTTGGTGGGAGGATGGAAAAGAGCTGAAGGCTGAGGACTCGCCTCTGTGGGGATTTGAGCCAAGGGCTCAGGCGACATGACTTGACCTTAATGGGAGGGACTGCTGGGGCGCTGTGTGAGGCAGTGGGGCCTGCCACGGGGCTGTGGATGGCAACAGTGGCCCTGCCAGTGGCAGCAGGGAGCTGGGTGGAGTGGAGAGTTGGTCGTGTGTCTGAGCAGAGCCGGCACGTGTGCTGATGCTGGGGTGTGGGGGTGGAGGGGAGGGAGGATCTGGATGGGGGTTGCCCCATGGACAAAACTGGGGGTGCACAGGAGGGGGCTGGGGGGCAAGTGCCATTTGGTGCAGGCCATGGGAAGCCCCAGGGGCCTGGCGGTGCCCAGTGAAGTGGCAGGAAGGCAGAGGCACAAGCCTTTGGGCGTGGGGGTGTGTCTGGAGCCCCCATCCCCTGTCCTCTGCCACAAGCTGTTTTGGGGATCACTGCTGTTAGCAGCCGTGCATGTGAAACATGTCTGCTGTGACAGTTTCTCTTTCTGTTTCTTGAAAATTGCTGTTACAGAGCTTGGAAGCCGTGCATT
>NW_007256351.1:2014-4178 GCF_000164805.1 Carlito syrichta
CAGTCTGTAGGCTGTCTCCCTGCTCTCTTGATGGTTTCTTTGGCTTTGCAGAAGCTTGTCAGTTTAATAAGGTCCCACTTGTCTATATTCTCACTTATGACCTGTGGGTTTCAGGTTTTGTTCAAGAATTGGATGCCAGTTCCAATTTCCATGAGGGTATGTCCTTCATTTTCTAAGGTTTTTATGGTTTGAGGTTTTACATTTAGGTCTCTGATCCATTTGGAGTTAATTTTTGTGTATGGGGATAGATAGGGGTCCTGTTTCAATCTTCTGCATGTGGTCAGCCAGTTTTCCCAGCACCATTTGCTGAATAGGTTCTCCTCTCCCCAGTGGTAGGTGGGGTAGGCTTTGTCAAAGATGAGATGGTTGAGAAATTGAGGTTTTGCTTCTGGAATCTCAATTATATTCCATTAATCTATATTCCTTTTCCTATACCAATACCAAGCTGTTTTGATGATTGTAGCTTTATAGTAAAGTTTGAAGTCTGGTAATGTGATACAACCTGCTTTGTTTATTTTTTTGCTAAGGATTGTTCTGGCTATTCTTGGTCGTTTGTGTTTCCATATGAATTCCTGTGTTGTTTTTTCTAGGTCTGAGAAGAATGTTGCTGGTAATTTGATGGGTATTGCATTGAATTTGTAGATTGCCTTAGGTAAGATGGACATCTTCACAATGTTGATTCTTCCAATCCATGAGCATGGGATTTTTTTCCACTTGTTTGTGTCATCTTTGATTTCTTTGAGCAGTGTTTTGTAGTTTTCGTTGTAAAGGTCTTTCACATCTCTGGTTAGGAAGATGCCAAGGTATTTAATTTTTTTCTGTGACTATTGTAAATGGAATTGTGGTTTATATTTGGATTTCTGTTTGTTTATTATTGGTGTAAAGAAATGCGATTGTCTTTTGCACATTTATTTTATATTCTGAGACTTTGACAAAGGCCTTTATCAGTGTAAGGAGGTTTTTGACAGATTCTCTTGGGTTTTCAAACTACACAATCATATCGTCTGCAAAGAGAGATAACTTGATTTCCTTTTTTCCTATTTGGATGCCCCTGATTTCCTTCTCTTCTCTGATTGCTTGAGCCAGGACTTCCAATACTATGTTGAACAGGAGGGGTGAGAGTGGGCATCCTTGTCTTGTTCCAGTTTTCAGGGGAAATCGTTTCAATTTTTGTCTGTTTAGGAGTATGCTGGCTGTGGGTTTCTTGTAGATGGCTTTTACTATTTTGAGGTATGTTCCCCATATGCCTAGATGTTCAAGGGTTTTTATCAAGAAGGGGTGCTGGATTTTGTCAAACGCTTTTTCTGTATCTAATGATATAATCATGTGGTTTTTGTTTTGACATCTACTGATGTATTTAATTACATCTATGGTTTTACGAATGTTGAACCAGCCTTGCATCCCAGGTATGAAGCCTACTTGATCATGATGGATGATTTTTGAGATGTGTTGTTGAATCCGGTTTGTTAGGATCTTGTTGAGAATTTTAGCATCTATGTTCATCAAAGATATTGGCCTGTAGTTCTCTTTCTTTGTTGGATCTTTACCTGGCTTGGGTATCAATGTGATATTGGCTTCGTAAAATGATTTGGGGAGAGTTACGTCTTTTTCAATTGCCTGGAATACCTTCAGTAGGATTGGTATCAGCTCCTCCTTAAACGTCTTGTAGAATTCTGCTTGAAAGCCATCTGGACCAGGGCTTTTCTTTGTAGGTAGTTTTCTTATTACGTAGTCAATTTCCTTGATTGTTATTGGTCTATTTAAGGTCTCAAATTCTTCTTGTTCCAACCAAGGTAGGTTATGTGATGTCAGAAAGTCCTCCATTTCCTTAAGGTTTTCAAGTTTGTTTCCATACAAGTGTATGTAATAGTCTCTAATGATCTTTTGTATTTCTTCAGGGTCAGATGTGGCTTCATTTTTTGTGTTTCTGATTGTGCTTATTTGGGTTTTTTCTCGTTTTTTCTTGGTCAGTCTAGCTAGGGGACTATCAATCTTGTTTATCCTTTTGAAGAACCAGTTTTTTGTTTCATTGATTTTTTTGTATTATCTTTTTGTCTTCTATGTCCTGGATTTGGATTTATATTTTTGTGATCTGGATTCCTCTGCTGAAATTAGGGTTTTTGTGGTCTTGCTTTTCCAGCTTCCTTAGGTGGTTTGTTAGCTG
>NW_007256352.1:0-1783 GCF_000164805.1 Carlito syrichta
GGAAGTAGGGATAGTAGACAAAGGGGAATAATGAAAAATAGTATGCATGTAATTACAATAAAAAATAAGTATCCTGCAAACAAATGTTATTGAAAATGTGACATTATCCCAACCCATTTGCCCTGCAGATATGAAAATCATAGCAAATACAATTTTAATTAAGCACAGGACTCTCCAAAAGGAGAGTCTATTCTAGTCTAATTGCTCCTTCACTCATTTCCCCACCTTATGTGTTTACTTGAGGACCTAGGATTTCTGTCCATCTCCAGCATGAACTAGCTTTATGGTCTTGGACTGTGGTCCAAACTCACTGAGTCCCATCTCTAAAGTAAGGCAACGTTTCTCAGATATGGCAGGAGAATTAGATATATTAATATAACATGTCTATGTTTGTCTGAAAAGATGTTGTATTGTGAATGGAAACTGCCAATAATTGGGCCTTTCCTCTCACCCCATCGTTCCACTACCTGATTAAATAAAAACTCAAGAAATTTCAAAGTTCCCTTCCAGAATGATACAATTTTTACCATAATCCTACCAGTGTCTGAAGAAATTTGCATGGATAAAGAATGGGAATCCCCAAATAATTAGATTTTGGTATCTTACTACAGGCCACCTGGCCTGAACCAAGAGCAGGCCTGGACCTGGGCACTCGATAACTTTGCGGGACGTAGCCGCCACTCCTGCCAATGCTCTCAGTTCTGTGGGAAAGTGGACGCCAGTGCTTTCAAGCTGCTGAATTGGGCGACCACCAAGAAAGGAGTTGTTATTGAAGTTGAGAGATGCCAAAATTGCTGTTGAGACTCAGAAGCCCAGGAACCAATGAAAATGATGAAGGAGCTCCAGTCACCTCAACAAGCGGCAGATACCACCATCAGAGAGTTCTGAAGGGTTTAGTACCAGTCAGAAGATGCCACCACCTGGGCAGGTAGACAGACAGATGCCCAGGGATCCTTCCTGAGCCCAGGCCACTCCCACAAGCTGCTGAAAACCAAGGCTTTCCATATGAAGGAACCTGCAAAGGGGAGGAACACCAGCCTTGCTGCAAACCCACAGCATGACCATCTCCAACCCATGCCCTGGAAGGAACCTGACATAACCCAGTGGGGGTGCTTATACTCTCCCTGTGGCCTTTTGTAATGGAACTGTGACCTGCACGCAAAAGAGCCCTTCTGTTGTGAAGATCATTCTTTGTTTTGCTCTTCTGAATTGCCCTAAATGTTTTTTGGTTAGAAAATATCTCTTCACATAATGTGTTATATGTTAAGATACTCTTGTCTGAGATCTACTCAATTGTGTTGGTTCTTTTGTTGAAGGTGCATATGATGATTAAAGTGTTTCCCCTTTTCTCCACTTGTGAAATTGGTTAATTTTCATTGGGTAAATCAAGACTGAAAGCTGTATAGAAGGCCCTGAAGCAGAATGGAGGATCCAACTCAGAGGTCTTTTTGTTTTTGTTTCCATTTTGTTTTGTCTTTAGATGTCTCACTCTGTCATCCAGGCTAGAGTGCAGTGCCATGTTCATTGGTCTCTACTGCCATGAACTCCCAGGCTCAAGTCCCATCTTGGCCGCTCAAAGTGCTGGTATTATAGACATTAACTTCCATGCGTATCCCAAGTTCTTCTCAACAACTAGTCCTGGCTGAGTATGGTGGCTCAAACTTGTAATGTTGGCACTTTGGAATGCTGATATGAATATGATTGCTTGAGACCTCATCTCAATAAAAAAGAAATAAAATAATACTAACCTCAGTGACTCCCTACTGATAATCCTGCACTTTGG
>NW_007256352.1:2233-4904 GCF_000164805.1 Carlito syrichta
CTGCAATGAGCTATGATGGTGCTGTTGTTCTAGTTTGGTTGACAGAGTCAAACAGTCTCAAAAAACAAACCACGAAGGCCACGCAGCACTGTTGGGGCCTAATACAGTGAGAGCTCACATTGTTATGACCGAGTAAGCTAGAACTTACACCAGCAAGTTGAGTCTAATTAATTATGAATTTATTAAGTGTGCAGGTCAAGAGTAGGCAGACACCAGGAAAACTCTTGGCAAATTGGTGCAGTTTGTAACAAGTTTTTATAGGTAAAATTTGTAGCATTCGCTATGTAACAACTTAGTGACCCTAGCAGCTATTAACTAACAACTTGGCAACCAAAATGGGAACTTTTGATTGTTAGGGAGCTTTGATTAATTTCATGCCCAGGTATAATCAACGCTCAGAAAGTCCCTGGAGTTCTGCCATTAAGATATAGTTTAAGGTAGTTACATAGAGACAAGGAGGAGATTTATTATACAATGGAGTTACCTTGGTTAGGTCACTAACAGAATATAAGAACAAACCATGAAAATGTCAAAGCGTAACATTTGATTTCAGTTAACAAATCATACAATTACATGTAAGCTACAGCAAAGGGGTTCTGTAACGGGCAGCAGGCAATGGTCAGCATAACCTGCCAGGAGGAGACAAGCTGGGAATCTATGGTCATGGGAACATTACTGCAAGCACATGTAGGCAATGGTTCTTAGGTCAGGCAGATAACTAAGATGAAAGTTTTAAGCAAAATGGAGTAAGCTGGTTAATATTATTACTTTGTTAGCAATTTGATTTTATTAACTGATTTAGTTTATTTCCTTCCCCCCTTTTAGTTGTGCATGAGTCAATTCATTGACTCTTTAGTTAAAGGAAGGAAATTATAATAGGTTCTGGTATACAAAAGTTTTACAAAATTCATAAACCAGTTTAAAATTCGAGGTACCAGATCTGGAAGAGTTACTTTAAACTGGATTGGGTTTGTGTTAGGGGTTCTATTTTGGACAGCTAAAGCTTGTCCTGAAGTAAAGGAACTTTAAGTAAAGTATAAGTAGTATAATAAGCTGAACCCAAATGGGTGCTTGCTAGAATAAACCAGGGTACACTTATTTTAAGCATAAGAAAACAATAATACATTCAGTACATGAGAAATAAAGCAGTGTTAACAGATCTTTCTTGCAGCATGGCCATACTGCAGGAGCTGCAGTAAGCAGTGCTGCTTTAAATCCTAGAACAAGTGGGATAACAAAAAGGGGAAGCAAGGGATGAGTGCAATGCATTCAGCTATGGTCAAAGTCTCATGGTTTCTGCTGCTGGCTGGTCAGGTGATATAGGTCAATGGGCTTGGTGGATGACTTGAAAGGATTATCAGGATGTTGGTTCACAGTCCAGTTGTTGTTTGGGTGAAGGGGTACTTCAGCTTTCCAACTGCAGGCTTGGCTGAGCCAGGCTTTGGCATCTGTAGCTTCCTTGACTTTTGATTGATGAATCCAGGTTGATATTCCACTAACCTTGAGTGACATTGGGGTGGTGAGGATGACTTTGTATGGTCCTTTCCAGGAGAGGCTCATTCCTTTTTTCTAGAACTTTCTCATGTAGACTAGATTTCCAGGCTGGAACAAATGACACGGTTTAGAAGTTGGAGTTGGCAGTACAGCACAGACATTGGTGTAGATGAGGTCCTGCACCCGTTGTAAAGACTGGAGATACTTTAACAGAGATTGATTAGTAAACTCTATAAGAATAGGTTCCCATAAGTGGGGTCACAGAGGTGGGGGTCTTTCAAACATGATTTCATAGGGAGTAAACCCAGCTTTATGGGGTACATGTAGTTTGAAGAGAACTAGGGGTAAGAAAGTTACCCATTTTTCACCAGTTTCTATTATTAATTGAGATCAAGTATTTTTTAAAGTCCGGTTCATGCATTTTACTTGTCAGAACTTTGTGGTTGGTCAGCACAATGCAGTTTTCATGTGTTGTTCTGTGCTTTACAAACCAGCTATACTATGGACAAGGTGAAGGCAGGACCATTGTCTGAGCCAAAAGAAAGAGGAAGCCCATATCTAGGAATTATTTCCTTTAACAAGTATTTTGCAACCGTAAGGGCAGTTTCATTCTTTTGTGGCAAACACTTCTACGCATCCCAAAGAAGTGTTTACTAACACCAGTAAATAATTTTATCCTGCATGTGGAGGTTTTATTTCAGTAAAGTTTATTTTCCATTGTTCACCAGGGCTTAATCCTTGTGTCCTGATTTCTGGAAGGAGTTTTGGCCCTTCCTTCGGATTGACATGAGTTCAAGCAGGACACATTAAAGTTTCTGAATTTGTTTGGTCTTTTAAGTTATTGATAATATAAAAATGGTTTAGCATTTCAGTCATTTTGGTTCCTCCTAGGTGTATGGTAAGATGGAGTTGCCATTTATTTTTCTGCAAGAACTTCAGGTAGAACAATTCTGGAGTTTATAACCCACCAGCCATCAGCTTTCTTGTAAGCTCCCACCAGCTCTGCAGCCTCTTCTTCTCTATGTGTATATCTGGGCCGCTGTGGGAGAGAAGGGACTGGAGAAGTTTTAGCTGGTAAAATAGTTAGGGGTTTAATTGGGAGTTCTGCTGCTTCCCTAGCTGTCCAGTCTGCCAGGTGATTTCCAATTTGTTTCTAGAGTGTCAGATTTTTGGTGAC
>NW_007256353.1:0-1070 GCF_000164805.1 Carlito syrichta
CTATTTTTATTCCATTGTGGTCCGAGAAGGTGCATGGTAGAATTTCAGTCCTTTTAAATTTGCTTATGCTTGATTTGTGTCCAATTATGTGGTCGATCTTAGAATATATTCCATGCAGTGATGAGTAGAATGTGTATTCTGTGGTCTTTGGATGGAGTATTCTGTAGGTATCAATTAAGTCCATTTGGTCCAGAGTCTCATTAAGGTTCCAGATCTCCTTACTGATTTTTTGTCCTGATGATCTGTCTAGGGTTGTGAGTGGTGTATTAAAGTCCCCAGTTATGATGATGTTAGAGTCAATGTCTTTGTTAGTTTTCCTAGAAGTTGCTTTATGAATGTTGGCACACCTATGTTGGGTGCATATATGTTTAGGATAGATATTTCTTGTGGATGGAGTAAACCTTTTATCATTATGCAGTGTCCCTCTGTACCTTTTTAAATTTTTGATAGCTTAAATGGCATTTTGTCTGGAATTAGGATCACAACTCCTCCTTTCCTTTGTGTTCCATTCGCCTGAAAATTTGTTTCCCATCCTCTTACTTTCAGTCTGTGTATGTCCTTTCTAGTGAGATGGGTTTCTTGAAGGCAGTATACTGTTGCCTGGTGATATTTTATCCATTTTGTCATTCTATGTCTTTTCAGTGGTGTGTTTAGTCCATTCACATTCAGACTAATTATTGAAATGTGAGAGTTCGTCCCTATCATGGAGTTCTTATTGAGTTGTTGTTCTTCTTGGTTTTTTCTTTTTTATTTTGGTCTTTCTTTTGGTTTTGGGGTTGGTTCGTGTATATTTTTTTCTTTTCCCTGTACTCTTGTGAAGAACGTTGTTCTTTTTTCCTTTTCTTCTGTGTTTAGTACTTTCTTAAGTGTTTCCTGTAGAGATGGTTTGGTGGCAGCATAAGTTCTTAGGGATTGGATATCTGGGAAAGATTTTAATTCTCCCCCACTGATAAAGCTTTGCTTGGCCGGGTAGGTTATTCTTGGTTGAAATTGTTTGTCTTTTAGGACTTTGAAGACAGGGCTCCAAGGTCTCCTAGCCTGCAGGGTTTCTGCAGATAAATCTGCTGCTA
>NW_007256353.1:1856-7066 GCF_000164805.1 Carlito syrichta
GCTCCTTCCTAGTTTCTTCTTTTGTCTCCTCAATTCTTTTTAATCTCTCCATTATTTGTTTTGATATCTACATTTGCAGTTTGAGACCCTTCATTCTGGGGGCTTTTCATTGTTTGCATTCCAAAGTCAGATTTCTCAGTGTCTGCTCTCCCACGTGTCTGGGAGAGACCCATACTCTTCTTTTGGTTTTTCTTCATTTCTGTAGATTTTTCTCCCTCTCCTCCTTTCTGTCCCCTTCTTCAATTCTGTTTTTGAGGGAAGGTGGGATTGCTTTTATTTCTCTTCTGCAATGTCCTGTTCTTCCTTATGTGGGTCTTCTGGCTTTGTTCACTTTTCCCTGTGCTTTACAATCTGTCTATTCAGCAGTATGTAGTCTTGGCCCCTAGATTTAAAAAGGGGGCATGTAAAATAGGAAAATAATGGAGGAAGGGGGGTCAATAGGGAGTTAGAAAGAGAGAAGTGCAAGAGGGAAAACAGATATACATACCAACTATCAGGAGAAAGAGACACAGGGCCGGGAAGATGTGAAGAAAGACATGTAAGAAAGATTCCCTAAAGAGTACTGATAGCTACACAGAGACAGGCCAATAAAATTGAGAAACAGCATAAGTCTGAAGGTAAACAACAGATGTGATCTAAACCAACCATTACAATGATAAAACCATAAGCCAAAATAAGCGAAAGAGAGAAGTGTGAGAGGGAAAACAGATATACATACCAACTATCAGGCGAGGAAGAGACACAGGGCCGGGAAAAAGTGAAGAAAGATATGTAAGAAAGATTCCCTAAAGAGTACTGATAGCTACACAGAGACAGGCCAATAAAATCGAGAAACAGTGTAATTCAGAAGGTAAACAACAGATGTGATCTAAACCAACAGTTACAATGATAAAATCATAAGTCAAAATAAGCGAAAGAGAGAGGTGCGAGAGGGAAAACAGATATACATACCAACTATCAGGTGAGAAAGAGACACAGGACCGGGAAGAAGTGAAGAAAGACAGGTAAGAAAGATTCTCTAAAGAGTACTGATAGCTACACAGAGACAGGCCAATAAAATCAAGAAACAGTGTAAGTCAGAAGGTAAACACCAAACGTAATCTAAACCAACAGTTTCAATGATAAAATCATAAGTCAAAATAAGCGATCAGACTAGAATATCTTCTCTGATCTCCGATTCCGGCTGCTCCCTTTTGTTCTTCATTGCAGCGTAGGGGTGGAACTTTGTCTCCTGTTTCGCGCTGTTGCCTTAGGAACTGAGGTAAAGTTTGTTGATAGGTGGGCGATGCAATGGAAGTCTCTGCCTGGAGTATAGCAAGGTAGTTTAAGCAGATTTGTTTTTCTCCACTTGTCTGGGTCCCCCGGCTAGTGGTCTCTCACTGAGTGCCTCAGCCAGGGTGGACCCGGAGTTCCAGAGCTCCAAAACTCCAAAGGGGAGGCAGTGGGTGGCGAGAGTGGCTCTGGGCCCCCCACAGGGTAATTCAGACAGGAATGGGACCGGTGTCTCTGAGGGGTGAGGACCCAGAGCTTCCCTGTTTGACTGGTGGCTTGGTGCGGGTGCAGGGCTGGAGACAATGCAGCCGGGGAGGGAACCGGAGGGGGCTAGGACCCAAAACTCCCACGCACACAGTGGAATAGCAGCAGCAGGGAGCTGCAATATCTGGCCTAAGGAAATGAGGTAAAGTTTGTTGATAGGTGGGTGGATCAATGGAAGTCTCTGCCTGGAGAATGGTGAGGCAGTTTAAGCAGATCTGTTTTTTTCTGCTTGTCTGGGTCCCCTGGCTTGGGGTCTCGCGCTGAGTGCCTCAGCCAGGGTGGGCCTGGAGTTCCAGAGCTCCAAAGTTCCAAAGGGCAGGCGGTGAGTGGCGAGAGTGGCGCTGGGCCCCCCACAGGGTACTTCAGCCAGGAATGGGACTGGTGTCTCTGAGGGGGGGCACCCAGAGCCTCCCTGCGTGACCAGTGGCTTGGTGCTGGGTGCCGGCTGGAGACAATGCATCCGAGGAGGGAGCTGGAGGGGGCTGTGACCGGAGACACCCACACATGCAGTAGAACAGCAGCAGTAGGGGGCCACAATATCTGGCCCTGTGTGGGACCAAAGTTCCCAGGCCTGGCACCATCATGGTTGGTTGTGGGCTGGGGGATGGGGAAGAGAAGTAATAGCCTTTTGGGGAACTCACGTTCAGAGAATCTCACCAGTTCACCTATGTCGTTGCCATCTTGCTTCTACTCCAGAAACTTTCAAATGAGTGAAAATAAGGTGTATAATATGATACTTTCTACACAAATTGAAGATAAAACCACACAAAAGAATAAAGCACGTATTAGAAAATGGAATGATACAAAAATATGCATTAAAAATAAAAGTTACTGGTAAGAGGAATTGTGCTGGAAGTATAGGAAGCAGAGAAAGAGAAATAACCCAAGGTGGGCAGCTTAGTGAAGTCCCACATACAGGGGTCAGTCAAGACTCCACCCATCCTAGGCAGCCATCTGAGCTATGGGGGACCAAAGCACAATGTATTCAAGGTTTCTCTTGTCCTTTACTGCCTGTCTCTATGCATAATCTCACTGAATAAGTTGGCATTATCTGTGTCTTACCAGACTCAGATAGTTTGGCAGTCAGTACACAAATCTGCCTCACACCTACCATTCTCTGACCTTTTTCAAATTACTGGCCATTGGTCTTTGTCACTGCTCTTTATCAACCACAGGTTTTGGAAGCTACAGCAATTAATTTCCTTTTCCTATTGAGGGGTAAGGGGACTTAGAAAGCCACCAAGTAGGAGTAGAGATTGAAAGCAAGCAAGTCCCCTCTGGAATTGGAGAGTAGAAAGGCCACACCATCAGTGCTAGGTCATTAGTTTTTCTATGCTCAGGCCTCAACTCCCTTTGTCCTATACCCCAGTAGCTTTTCCATCTGTGCTCACTGGAAATCCAGGACCTGGAGAGTCTTAAAACAAAGGAATACTTCCTGGGATTTTATATGCACCCAAGGCAGATAGAGGATGTGCGTCATTGGAAGCCAGATATTGTAGGCATATTTGAGTAGAAGAGATGCTGGAATAACCTGTTGATGACAAGAGTGTGAAAGCACTTGAATGGGCTCACGGGAAGGAGTACCAGGCCATAAACAGAGGAATTTCCCAGAAGAAATACTCAGGGCTGCTGTCTGTTTTCTAGCTCCCTTGGTAGTCCAATGCATGAATAATCCAGCATGACCCACTTCTCCTCCCAAGTGCAGGAGACACTATGTCCCTGTGACCAGCAAACCCAGGAGATTGAAGGTTTCGTGCCAGTCCTGGCACTGGCAACTGGGTAGTATGTCTCTGTGCCTGTTACTATCCAACAATAACTTTAGGAACACATTTGACAAAGAATATTCCATTTGTGAACACTTTTATTGAGAAAGCAAAAGGAAAATGCACACAGAGGCAAGATTCTTTCCTTTTTGGTACTTGGCAAATGCTTAAGTGTTACTATAACATCAGGTATTCTCAGAGGATTGTCAAATGAAGGGTCTCAGGAAGTCTCAGGACTCAGGGCTCCAAAGGTGAGCAGTGGAGACAGTCCTAGGGTGCTGGTCCCAACACATGGAATCCACCACCAGGAGTCTTGGAACTTCAGTTAGTGTCTCCAGCGACAATAGTAGGCTGACACTCTTGAAGGATCTCCTTCGATGGACCTCTCCAGTGAAAGTAAGCTGTAGACAGGCATTGGTTCAGCCCTTTCTCAGTGTCCCTCTCTCCAGGTTGCACCTGTGGCTCCTCCTGACTGAGTCCAGAGCAGGTGACTCTGTGAACTGTCTCCAGGTGCTCTGCACTGTGGGAAGTGATCTTTTCATGAGCTGTCTTAGGGAATGAAGCCCACAGGGGGTGGATGCAGTTCTAGCAGAATTGTGGCTATCACAGGAGAACTCTGAAAGGTAAGGACAGGAAGAGAGCATTTAAGACACTGAATGTATTGAACTCAGGGCTGGAGGCATGTGGACCACCACCTCCTCTGTGGAATCCTGAGCCTGCCACATGCTGCAGAAAGACTGCTGCTCCATCACATCTGTCACACCATAGGTGACACCAACTACTTGGGAATAAGGAATCATTCTCTTCATCTTTTCCATTTCTATATTCTTCTGGCCTGGTAGGCTGTCCAAATCACATGGAAGAATGGTGGGTGGGAACCTTAACCCTAGAAGCAAATTATATCAGAACATGTAATTAATGAAATTAACATAAAGTTCTATTATCTGAGATAAAGTTATCTAGAGTCAAATAGTTTGCTTTGTGGGTTGAAAAGAAAAAGTCCTACTGTGTCTGTGAAGGGAAAACTATTTTGGGGGACCTTGATTTATATGAAGTTCATTATTGTCCCAAACCTATTGTTAGTTCTGGAGCAGAGACTGGATCCCTTTCTGCCACCACAACGATGCTTGTCAGGATGCCCAATGAACCACCTAGGATGTTAGTGGGGAGCAGGCTGGGGCAGTTGCTCAGTACTTAATGTGGTCTTTCACTCTCTGAGCTTTGTCTTCTACTGTAGAATTGTAAAATGTAAAATATTTCAGAACTTGTGTGTTTGTGTGTAATAACAAGATGCTAAAGTCTTAGTCTCCAATGACTTTAGGCTTTGTTTTAATCATCCCTGAAATGGAGGTCAAATTTTCTTTCAATTTCATCTCATGTCTATGAAATATGTTGCTTTCCCAAACATATTCCATAGAAAAGGTAATGTTTATAGAGCACCTGGGAAAAAATAATTATCCCAGTTGTTTTTAATCATGGTTTTGAAAGATAATCTCAGTCAAAACAAATATAAAATGGTGTATTTTTTGGTGTATTATTATTATTTTTTTTGAGTTGGAGTCTCACTGTCACCCAGACTGGAGTGCAGTGGCCACTCCCCTTCACTGCAGCCTTGACCTGCTGGGCTCCAGCGATCCTTCTGCTTCAGCCTTCCAAGTAGCTGGAACTACAGGCACGCACTACCATGCCCAGCTAATTTTTTATTTATTGTAGAGATGAGGTCTCACCAAGTTGCCCAGGCGGGTCCCGAATGGTGTATTCTTTTTATTAGTCAGTGGATTTTTTCTTCTCATATATTAATAGTGAAATGACACGTCATTATCTTATTCAAACATTCTGTTTTCAAATGCAACCATGGATACAAACATATAATTTCTTTTTTATTATTTCATTTTATTTTTTGAGTTGGAG
>NW_007256354.1:0-3012 GCF_000164805.1 Carlito syrichta
AGAGTTTCCACAATTTATGTTGACCACTTACAACTCAATAATACAGTCTCCGTATGTGGGAACATCATGATTTTATTGCTGAATAACAAAGAGCAAACTAATCTGCAACATTATGAAATTATGAAGTATTTATTAGGATTTAAGCATGAAATCTTATGCCAGAACCACCCCCCCCCGAAGCACCTGCCGCACGTGCCCAGGGCAGTGGCATCTTAACAACCTGAACTATCTGTTATGATTGTCTTTGCAGAAAATAAAATCCGATCTCTCCTGCCAGCTCTGTTTGTGTCTGGGCCTAAGATACAGTTTCCATAGGAACTATGATTGTGGATACAATTTTGCAAATGTGGCTTCATCTATCAGATGCACTTTGTGTGTGATGTATTTGTGCACGTGTGCATACGCCTCTTGCCAATATGCTTTAAGAGCAAACTCTGGCTCTTTGTCTTTAATTAAAGAGCCAGACGCCAGCCCTCATTTCCTCTCCCCCATCTGTCTACCTACAAATAGGGATATTGCAACACTGGCTAAAATGTAAACTCATACTTGACAATAGACAAAGGTCTGATGAAAAGATGGAAGAAAGGTACTGGGAAAAGCATCTCCTAGGAAAGCTGTCACCTGTCTTGTGGGTTCTAGGAGCCTCGTGAGCAGGAATTTGGTGGAGTCTTGGTGAGATGAATCCCTAGGTACTAACATCCAGTACTTAGTCAATTTGGTGTCTTGCATATGATATGTGAGTTGTCTATTCCTCGCTGTTTTATTTTGTTCTATTCTGTGACAGTGCTCCTTACTCATCCCAAAAGAAGCAAAGTTAGCCCTCAGAAAATGTCCAAATCTTAAATGGTATGGGTGGGTCACACTATTTCTTATGGGCTCATATCATCCCTTTTAACTGATAAACTCTACAAAGAATATTCACTGGCTAACCTTTGAGGAGTATTTTAAATATATTTCATTTATGAAGACAACAGATAAATAACATTTTCAGTATTTTAGAATGTTTCCTTTTTTCATTTCAGTCAGTAGGCAAGTTCTGGTCCCTTCCACTGACAGCTCTAAAAGGAAAAGAGGCTGGACACACCACAGTTGGCTCTGTGAGTGATCTGCATGCCAGTCCTGCTCTGCCTCAGTATCCACATGAGGAAATGGGCGGTCAGTGTGAGGCAAGAGCCCTGCCGAGTGTCACATGTGACAAAGCTGGGACTTGAACCTCGAGGTGTCTACTCTCAAAGCAACACATCCACAAGGCTGCCACCTGCATGGGAAGTGAGCAGCACAGGACTGCCACTCTATTTTCCAAATGAAGAATGCAGGCACAAGGCCAGAAGGATCCACTAGGCCTGTGGTGGCAATGGGAGGGGGTCTGTGCAACTGTGACCATCTGAACTCGTTCATGGTCTTCTGTTGTTAATGATCTCCAATGACATCATTGGAGATGACTCCTGCATGTTCCATCATCCTTCCCAGTCTAGGTTGTTTTGAGTTTATGAGACTCTTCCCTCTCAGCAATGGCATCATTAAGGTTCCCAATGGTTTTGATTTATGCTCCAGATCCAAGTTGAAATCTAAATTACAAGAGTGGATGCGGCATGACATGCAGCCACCGTCACACACCATGGACGGGACACGGAGTCTTTGGCCAGTTGGGCTTCTGGGAACCTGCTCCTGGGTTTCACTGTGCACTGAAGAGACATTAAGATGAGAAGAGTTTGGATGTAAGTAGAACACTGCAGAGACTCCTTCCCCTCTGCTCCTGAGCTGGTTTACAACTGGTGAAGGCTACATCAAAGCCTCATTTTTCTCTACCTAAGACAGCTTTGAAAAAGTGTCATCCAAGTCGCAGCTACCCATGCCTGGACCTGCTCTGTGAAGTCCCTGGCAGAGATCTGATGAGGCCACTTGAGCAGGAAGCACTGGCTCTGTGTTGCGGCCTGGGGGAGAGGAGGGCTCAGGCTCAGAGCCTGTGTGCAGTGAGCTGATTAAGCCTGAGAGCCAGGCCCTAAGTTACTGAGGAAACCACACAGAAACAATACCTGTATGAGAGTTCTAATAGGAGTCTGGCAGACCCTAAGGGGAGGACAGCGTGACCAGTGAGGGCTGGCTTTGGGGCATGGATGCTGATGGATGCCTGGCTGTGGACCTGGTGGGGCTGTGCATGCACCTCCCCTAGAAGATGACCTCTACAAGGGCAAAATCAATTTTCAAAACACCTGTCCTGTCCTAAATCACGCTCATTGTCCAGTTCCTATGTACACACTGAATGAGTGGTATGCTATCAGACACTATATTCACAGAGGTTCTGCAATGGTCTAAGTACGTTCCCATATGCCACCTGATTCCATCCATACCACCACCATGCCCAGGACAAGGCAGGTGTTGTGAATTCCTTGGAAGACTATTTTACTCAGAGAGAGAGGCAGGGCAGGGAAGGTGGGTGAACCAGTCATAAAATGCACCATCATTCTTAATGCAGGTCTGATTTCAGCATTAATCCACTTGAACTGAACACTGTATGATGTGTTTCTGGCCAGACACTGAGAGGTAGTGGCCTCAGTCCTGCCTGCTGGAAGGTGGTGAGGGGACTCATTCCAAACCCATGATTGGGCTGGATTCTGGTTCACTCTTCACTGACTTTGTGACCTTGGGCAAATTAACTTTTTTTTTTTAAGTTTAAAAAAAAGTTTATTAAAGAAAGAGAGATATGCCAGAACTGGCATGGGCAAGAGAAATTGCCACAAGTTAACTTCTGAGCTTCATTTTTCTGATCTGTAAAATGGGACTAATAATAGTACCTACCTCAAGTGGTTGTTGCAAGGATTAAGCGCTAGGACACATGTAAACAACATGGCACAGCTCAGACAGAGAGGGTCTGTCGACGAATCTGAGTTTTCCTGTTGTGTTGCAGTTACACTAAGCCTAACCTTGCTGTGGTAGGGAAACCACTCAGAAAGAGTTTCTTCCTAACCCTGTAGAATTCATTTCTATGAACCTCTGACCAGTCCTGGCTAT
>NW_007256354.1:4017-5200 GCF_000164805.1 Carlito syrichta
AGGCCCCACTGTAGTCCACTGGCAGGTTTTCCAAAATAACACACCCCAGGTTCAGCCCTGCAGTGTGGCCCCTTCACACTTGCCACATTTCCAAGTCCAAAAGTCTCCTCTGCTTCTGCATTTCAGGAGGTGTCCATCCAGGAACAGTTCTCCCAGAGAAGCAAAGACAATGTCTGGAGGGAAGCTTCATGTAGCAAGAGGTCAGCAGACAAAAGAACCAAAGAGAAAAGGAAAAAGAAACCAATACTCGACACGAATGTCTCCAAGCAAAGGAGCAAAATACTAACTCTGGCAGCTAAGCTGTTAAAATCCTGGTTGTGTTTCATTTAGATGATTCTTATTTTTAAGGAGAAAGGGTCTATTCACTATGGCTTAGTATAGCACAGATGCTGAGCAGAAACCAGCACCCATTTCTTATCTAGGATAGTTCTGTGCTGCCTCAGTCGCTCAGTTGGAGAATTGTGAGGAGATTTTCAAACATTAGCCTAATACTCGACATCTCTAAGATACAGGCAAGAGAACACACAAGGATCTCTACTTGTCAATGCAATAAAATTAAGAAAAGAGAAATTTGGGGATGAATATTGTCAAGAACTTCTTATGGGGTAATCCATTAGGATGAGGGATAATTTCCCAGGGGGAGTTGATTTATGTGTTAGAAAATGTAAAGCACCCATTCATAATGTATTTGTGACAGATGTAATCCTGTGTCCATCCATAAATCAGATCTGCCTTCTCTGCAGAGCCCCGTCCTTCCCACCAAAGGCTATCCTCAGGGGCACTGACCTGGTGGGATTTAAAATCCAAGGGCCCCATTATGAAAATATTTCCATCATGCAACCAGGCTTTGGTATGGGAAGCAGCATCAGGACTAGTCCAAATCCCTCAAAGGAAGCAGAAAGAGAGCTACATTTCTAAGCCTGTCCACAGGTTGATGCTATGGGCTGATGTTGTCTAGAGGTTAGGTCTCTGAGTGTCTTCCCCAAGGGCCATGAGAAAAACTCACTTTCAGTTGGCAGGCAGGAAAAGTGCATAAATTATACCAGCAGTCCACAAGCGAGCTGGTGACAGGTGAAGACCACTGAGTCTAAGCCTACAGTGCCCACAGGAAAATTGTCACTTTCAATTTCAGGGTCAACCACAGGGTACCAGACAGGGTGTTGGAACTACCTTTCCCCAGGGG
>NW_007256355.1:0-6021 GCF_000164805.1 Carlito syrichta
GGGGGCGTACAAGTTCCGTGCTTTACAAACCATGCATCACAAGACCAACACAAGACTTGCACGTTTCGAGCAAACAATTCGAACTCCATGATGCCTGACGTGCTTCACAAAACTCACATCAAGGTCACAGGTGCACAATTTCAATTGTTCAAAATTTCTTCAATAGTGTTCAATAAATCATTCTTATTATACTCTTTGTTCTAAACCCTGATTAATACAAAAAACTTTTCTGAGTTAACTCTAGGTTTAATCCAAGTTCACTGACTCCAAATATTTTTAACGATTAATATTATCAACTTAACACTATACTATAATCTATAAGTTTACTTAAATGACTTAGCTGTTCTATTAACCTTTTATGATTCAACGTAGTGTCCTGTAATTCTATAGCAATTAAAACTTATTCTTAAACTATAAAACCTAACCATGACTTATATGAGTTTCATAAACCTAAACTTTAATTTTTATATGATCTAGTGATTGGACTTTAACCCAAAACTTAAACCTTTTTTCCTAGTATATTAATACATGGCTATGTGTAAAATTTCCTATAGTCATATTAGAAGCAAAAACAGCACCGTTGGGAAAATTTTGGTATACTTAAAATTGGCCTACAGGAACAGGAACTAAAGTCATAATCTGAGAAAAGGAAACTTAAAGCTCAAACAAAACTTAAAAGTTTTCTATGAATGCTTATTGCTGTTTAAATCTTTTCGATGGAAATTGTATCATCTTAAATGTATGTTTTATCCAGACAAGAATATTCTAAAAATCAAATAGTAGCTGTCACACTCTTGGATAATGGGCTGCACGGTTACCATGACAATGACCAGGGGCTGAAGCAAACAGAGTTTCGGCATGTAACAAAACAAGAAAAACGTCCTGCCTGGCTAGGGGCAGGGCAATAAAACTATTTTGATAATTTAGTTTCTAATCTTAATCCTAGGAGAAACTGCCTTTGGGAACAAGAGCTGACTAACCAGTCTACAAGGAAATAGAAGTTTAAAAATATCTAGAAAGAAGTAAAACTTAGAAAGATAGAGAAAAATAATTCTGCTATGCACTTTCCATCAGGCATATTGATATTTACTTATAAGTTTTACTGCCATGTATACACACTGGTCACTAAACACACGCCAGTATTATAGGTATAACTGATATCCTATGCCAGAGGCGATCCTCCAGATGGGCCTTTACAGGCCACAGCCTTGTAGCTATAGATGTTGGTTCCCAACAGAAACTAAATGTCATATTCCTAAGGAAGTATAAGGAAACTTCCTTATATCAGTCTTCAATCCCAAAAACTACAGGCCATCTTCCTAAGAGGTAACTACGAATCAGGTTTTTGTAGTAGGATTCTGGGTAATGGGAGTCTTCACATACAGGAAACGTCACTGCCTAATGCTAAGTAAGGATAGGAATCCGCGTTACTCGTGTCCTCAATCCCAATAAAACATCAGGTTGTCTTGCTATGGGCTAAATACGAATCATGGTGTTTTAGAGCATGACTCTGGGAAATGGAGTCCTTATTTACAGGCAACTACATGACATTTTGCTAAGCAAGAATAAAGAATCAGGATTCCAAGAGTCCTCAAACCCAAACATCTGCAGAGCACCTTGGAAAGTGCTAAAAAGGAATCAGAGTTTCGAAGCAGGATGTATCTAATGAGATTCCTATAATACAGGAAAATACACAGCCCTTTGCCGAGGAAAAAGAGTCAGGGTTATAACATTCCACAGTCCTAAGAATCAACAGGCCATCTGGTGTGGGCTAAACAAGAATCAGGGTTTAGAAGCTGGAACATAGTTAATAGCAGTTTTCATATACAGAATCTACACGATCACTAACTAAGGAGAAAAAAGAAATCTGTTTTATATGATTCCTCCATCCCAATATCTACATGACATCTTGCTACTGGCAAAACTAGAATCATGGTTTCCAAAAAGGATTCTGGCAAAAGGGAGTCCTCATATACAGGACATTACACGGACCCTCGCTAAGGAAGAATAAGGAATCTGTGATACACTAGACCATATTCCGAAAAATTCTTAGGGTGTCGTGTTGCTGTGTGAACAAGAATCAAGGCTTTGAGCTCGTCTCATGTTTCGGAGATATTTGGCTTGCGCGTATTATTAATCAGTCATTTCAGGACTCCTGCAACATTCTGGTCCTCTTGAGAGTTGTAATCGGGTATCTGGAAGTACAAGTCCCTTAGGTTCCTCGAGATAATTAAGACCAAATTACCCCCCAAAAAGTATCAGTTTGCCGTATTTGGATGTAACTTTGGTCTTAACAGGAACTTGGTAATCCTTAAATTTTCGTTTGTACTTTATTTGTAGGGGGGCCGAGGGCTTTGCAGTTGCCAAATATTTAGTACGAATTATTAAAATGTAACCAGGATCCATGGTTTCCACGTCCCTAGGACACACCTGGGCATCTGCATTTTTGTACACAGAGTTTTGGAATCCACATGGACAGGGAAATTCAGGGCATCTTGCTGAGAACGGAAAGCGAATCCTGTTCTTGGAGTTCTCTATCGCCTAAATCTACAGAGTCTCTTGATAAGGTTTCATCAGCAATCTGGGCTTCCATGTCGCCACATTTTTAGTGTGTCTTTTGAAAAGGAACCAGGAATCTTGGGTTCCAATTCCTCAAGAACTTTATGGGAGTCTTTCTCTGGATATCCAACCATCTGAAATTCTAGGTCACCAGGAAATATCTTGGCGTCTTGCCGAGAATGAAGCAGGAATTTCAGTACTGGAAGTCCTCATATACAGAACACTACACGACCTGTTGCTATGGAAGAATAAGGAATCTTGGTTACACGAGGCCTCCATCCCAAAAACATACAGACCATCTTTCTAAGAGATAACCACCAATCAGGTTTTCGGAGTAGGAATCTGGATAATGGGAGTCCTCATAAACAGGAAACTGCACTCTCTATTGCTAAAGGAGAATAAGGAATCTGGTTTACACGTGTCCTCCATCCCAATAAAACTTCAGGGTTACTTGCTAAGGGCTAAACAGGAATTTGGGTTTTTGAAGCATAAACTAGGGAAATGAAATGCTCATACAGACAAATGAACGGACTTTTTCTAAGAAAGAATAAGGAATGTTGGTGACATGTTTCCTCAATCTCCAAAAAATATACGGCGTCTTCCTAAGATCTAAACAAGAATCAAGCTTTCGACGCATGTATCTGTGAACAGGAGTACTCATATACATGCAACTGCACGGCTGTTGCTAAAAATAAGGAATCTGGGTAATAAGAGTCCTCAGTCCTGAAAATCTACAGGGCATCTTGCTGACGGCTAAAGAAGAATCAGGAATTCGAGGCATGAATGTTGGTAATAGCAATCCTCATATACAGGAAACTATATGTCCTCTTGCTTATAAAAGAGAAGAAATCTGTTTTCCACGGTTCCTCTACCAAAAAAACTACATGACTTCTTACTAAGGGTAAACAAGAATCAGGGTTTCGAAACAGGAATCAAGGGAAAGAGAGTCCTAACATACAGGACACTACATGGCCTCCAACTAAGAACGAATAAAGAATCATTGTTGTACGCGTCCTCAATCCAATAAATGACCAGGTTGTCTGCTATGGGACAAATAAGAAACAGATCTTCGAGCTCCCCAAATATTTAGGAGCAATTTAGCATTTGAATATTATGAATCGGTCATTTCAGGACTCCAGCAAGATTCTGGTCCTCTTAAGAGTTGTAAATGGGTATCGGGCACGCCAATTTCGTTAGGTTCTTCGAAACAACTAAGGCCAGATTCCAGGACAAATAGAATCTTCTTTCCATATTTGGATGTAACTCTCATCTTAAGGTGAACCCTGTAAACCTTCCCCTTCCGTGTCTCTTTTTATTTTGCAAAGGTTTTTGCACTTGCCAAATATTTACTATGTACTTTTAATGTTAACCAGGAATCATGGAATCCACATCCCTAGGAAACTTCTGGGCATCGGTCTTTTGATATACTGAAATTGGAATCCAAATCTATAGGAAAAATCAGGGCATCTTACTGAGAATTAAAAGGAAATCGGGTTCTAGGAGTTCTCATTTTCCGGAATCTACAGGGCCTCTTGATAAGGTTTAATCAGCAATCTGGGCCTCTGGGTCCCTACATTTTCAGAGCTACTTGCTCCGTGGATACGCTAAATCTGTCATTACACATCCTAAGGATAATTCTGGTTGTCTTATTACTTCTAATCAAGGATTTGTCCCTAGAATTCCTCTTGTTTCCTGGGACCATCTACGACCAAAATCATATTCCCCAGAATTGAAAGGTATATTGGTACAAAATTCCTCGATTCAGGTGACCATAAATACAGAAAATTCTTGTGGGTGGCCAGGTAGGAATTGGGGTTATGGGTTTGGAGTATTCCACTTTTGGGGTAGGTCTTGTTTGGGGGAACAAGGAATCTTGGATTCCAGTTCCAAAAGTACATTATGGACATCTTTCTTTTGATATCCAAAATTGGAATTCTCAGTCTCCAGGAACTGTTTTGGCATCCTGCAGATGGAAACAGAAAGCTAGGTAATGGAGGTCGTCCTATAAGGAAACTACACGTCATATTGCTAAGGAAGTATAAGGAATCTTCCTTATATGAGACCTCAAACCCAAAACTACAGGCAGTCTTCCAAAGAGGTAACCACGAATCAGGTTTTTGAAGTAGGAATCTGGGTAATACAGGAAACTCACATACAGGAAACTTCACTGCGTATTGCTAAGTAGGAAATAAGGAATCTGTTACTCGTGTCCTCAATCCCAAAAAAACTTCAGGTCGTCATGCTATGGGCTAAACACGAATAATGGTGTTTTCGAGCATGAAACTGGGAAATGGAGTCGTTATTTACAGACAACTGTATGACCTTTTGCTAAGAAAGCATAGGATTCTGGATCATACGAGTCATCAATCCCAAACATCTTCAGAGCATCTAGGAAAGTGCTAAATAGGAATCAGAATTTCGAAGCAAGATGTATCTAATGAGAGTCCTATAATACAGGAAAATACACAGCCCTTTGCCAAGGAAGAAAAAGAATCGGGGTTATAACATTCCACAGTCCTAAGAAGCAACAGGCCATCTTCTGTAGCCTAAACAAGAATCAGGGTTTAGAAGCTGGAACATAGTTAATAACAGTCCTCATATACATAATCTACAGATCACTAACTAAGGAGATAAAAGAAAGCTGTTTTACACGGTTCCTCCATTCCAATATCTACATGACATCTTGCTACTGGCAAAACAAGAATCACGTTTTTCAGACAGGATTCTGGGGAAAGGGAGTCCTCATATACAGGACATTACAAGGCCCCTCGGTAAAGAAGAATAAGGAATCTGTGATACACTACACCACAATCCGTAAAATTCTCAGGGCGTCTTGCTGCGGTATAAACAAGAATCAAGGTTTCAAGCTCGTCTCATGTTTCAGAGATATTTGGCTTGTGGGTATTTTGAATCTGTCATTTCAGGACTCCAGCAACATTCTGGTCCTCTTGACAGTTGTAATCGGGTATCTGGTAGTAAAAATCCCTTAAGTTCCTCGGGACAATTAAGGCCAGATTCCCAGAAAAAAAAGTATCATATTGCCATATATGGATGTAACTTTGGTCTTAAGATGAACTTGGTTATCCTTAAATTTCCGTTTGTACTTTATTTGGAGAGGAGCCAAGGGTTTTGCAGTTGCCAAATATTTAGTACGAATTATTAAAATGTAACCAGGATTCATGGTTTCCACGTCCCTAGGAAATATCTGGGGATCTGCATTTTGCAAACAGAGTTTTGGAATCCACATGGATAGTGAAAATCAGGGCATCTTGCTGAGGACGGAAAGGGAATCCGGTTCTTGGAGTTCTCAATCTCCTAAATCTACAAAGTCTCTTGATACTGTTTAATCAGCAATGTGGGCTTCTGTGTCGCCACATTTTTACTGTGTTTTTTGGAAAGGAACCAGTTATCTTGGGTTCCTATTCCTCAAGAAAATTATTGTAGTCTTTCTCTTGATATCCA
>NW_007256356.1:0-3506 GCF_000164805.1 Carlito syrichta
GCATGGGTGTGTCTCTGTCAGGGAACTCACCCTTCCTCCCACCTTGTTCTCCAGTGTGGACCCACACACTCCTCCAAGGGGCTGCTTGGGGGAAATGTAAGGCATTTCTCTCAAACGTTTGGGGGGTTGGGGATGGGCGGATGACTCATGACTGTCTCATCAGCATTCAAGGAGGCTGAGAGAGGAAGATGGCCGGAGGCCAGGAGCTCGAGATGAGGCTGGACACCATGGCAAGCCCCCACCTCGACCCCAAGCAAAATCCAGAAAACATTGGGTGAGGGCAGGCCTTGGTGGGAGGATCATCTCCAACCCAGCATTCATGACCAGGAAGGAAGACCAGGATGTCGACTGATTTGAAAACCTGTGATTACAGCTGTTTGGGAAGGCCAGGCATAGGATGGCTGAGTTGGACGGTTTGAGAGCAGCCTGGGGAACCAAGTAAGAAAAGAAAAGAAAGAAAGATAGAAAGAAAGTAAGAATGATAGAAAGAAAGATAGAAAGAAAGAAAGAAAGGAAAGAAAGAAATTCATTCTCCTGAAAACATTCTGCCCTCTGTCCTTCCTCCCGCCTCCTTACATGTGAGAGTCCCACAACTAGGCACCTTCCAGCCCATACACCCACCAATGGCTGATCCCGCTTTGTGGTGGGAGTTCCCGAGGCTCCCTAGACATGTTCATGGTGGCTCTCCTCTCTGAGGTGAGAATGTGCCCCAGGCATGCCAAAACTTCGATTCAGCAATGAGGTCCTTCTGGCAAGAAAGGCTGGTTACACATCCCCCACCTGGGGAAATTTCATCCCCCCAGTCCCATTTTCTCTGCCTCTAAAGCCAGTAGCTCTATAAACACACCACATGCAGTTGATAATCTGTGCATGATTCTGATGTTTTTTGGAGAGAGGGTCTGGCTCTGTGGCCCAGGGCTGGGGGCCTGGGGGACACGACCATCATTTACTGGAAGTTTTTGAAATCACAGGCTCTGACGATCCTCCCATCTCAGCCTCTGGAATAACCAGGATGACGGGCACCTTGACTCCAGACCCCATGTTCAGATGGGTGCATAGACAGGGTCTCCTTGTGTGGCCCCGGCTGGCCTTGGCCTCCTGCTCTCTAGTCAACCCCCCAGTTTGGCCTCCCAGAGTGCTAGGATCCAGGCTTGGGCCGCTGCACCATGCCTTCTGGTTCCTTTTCAATGAAGGATCGTGGCCAGGCTCTGGGGCTCAGTCTCATCATCTCAGGCCGAGGCTAGCAGTCAGCCACAGGTCATGGGCTCGACCCACATGAGCATCTTAATGAGACCTCCTCTCTACCCTCGATCCCAAATGAGCCTGGCACGGTGATGAGCACCTGTCATTTCAACTCATCAGAAGGCCGGAGAAAGGCTCACAAGAGTCCAGTGGGCAGAGGCTGAAGTGGCCGGAGCCAAGCACCACCTTACAACTTTGGCAATGGAGTCAGACTCCAACTAAAAGAAAAACAGGAAAAAAGAAAAAATAAGTGTAAAAAGTATGGAGTTTGTGTATGGAGTTGGGATTATCATGAACTGACAGAAATCATTTGGAAAGGAGGTCACAGCCTTGGGCCTAGAGTTCCTGTAAGATGATGGATCAACAGACAATTGGGCTTGAATTTGAGAGATTGAGGCAAGGCATTACTGGATCCCGGGTGTTCGAGACCAGCCAGGCCACATAGCGAGAACTTGTTACTACCCGGAACACAAACACTGGAGTCACAAGTGGTGGCACCCTCGGTCCCAGATACATGGGATGTGGTGGCCTCTGTCCTCGGCCGTTCCTTTGCATCACCCCCACTGACAGAACGTGGGAGTCCAGGCCAGGCACCATGGCTAACGATCATCAGCATCATGCCCTGGGAAGCTGAGGTGGGAGACTGTCTAAGCCCAGGGTCCAGAGACCAGTCTGGGTGACGTGGTCAGACCTTGTCTCAGTGAGTGGTCCCCAAAATGGGATCTGGAGTTTTGACCCCTCTAGTTCCTGCTGCTCAGGGGCCAAGGTGGGAGGACAGCCTGAGACCCGTAGTTCAAGTCCCCTGGAGCCAAGATCGAGCCACTGTCCCAAAACCCGACTGCTGGAGACTCTGGTGACAGAAAAAGACACCTACGTGCATCACGTCGAGCATCCATGCTCCTAAGGGAAAGGTCCACTTGAGCAGGTGACAGTGGAGTGATCAGAAGAGGAAGGAGCCCTCCCCCCTGAAGGTGGCAGACAGGGTACCAGATCTTATACTGGCCGCTATGTTGCTGGACCGCCTTGACCACTCTGTGCCCAATGGCTGCCCTAGTTCGGAGTTGTCTGTTCCTTGAGCTCACACACGTCTTGGCTGTGGGGCAGGAGTGTGGAGGGTGGAGGCAGGCCTCCTGGGGTGCATGGCTGAAGGTGCGAGATGGATGTGCCCAGTGGCCACCTTTGAAACCTTCCATGAATGACAGGCCAGAAAGAATCTTTGCCTCTCCCTGCCCTGACAGTGACTCATGCTGAGTGGCAGGGTTGTTCTTGGTGGTGGTGCTGGTGATCATTGTTATTCTGAGTCAGAATCCCGACAGTCACCCAGGCTGAAGCACAGGGGCATGCACACGGCCACCATGGACTCCACCTGCCTGGTTAAGGTGATCCTCCTGACTCGGCTCCCCAAGTGGCTGGAACCACAGGCCTGCACCACCATGCCCGGCTAATCTTTTGATTTATTTTTGATGACTGAGAAGAGGTCTCACCCCATGTCGTGGGATGGTGTTGAACCCAAAGTCTCAGGTCTTCCACTCTTCTGGGCCTCTGAAGTGCCAGGATGCCAGTCTGAGCCCCTGAGCCTGGCCTGTGGTTGTGGTGGTGCTGCTGGTTGGTATTATTGTTCTGAATCTTAGTCCCATTCTGTCACCCAGGCCAGAGTGCAGCAGCCAACTCTTGGCCACTGTGGACTCCACTATCTGGGCACTGGCAATACTCCAGCTGCAGTCTCCCAAGTGGCAGGAACGACAGGTGTGTGCCACCTGACTTGGCTCAGTTTTTTGGCTTCTTATAGTGACAAGGTCTTGTCAAGGTGCCTGGGCTTGTCTCGAACACAGTGACTCAGCCATCCTCTCACCTCGGCCTTCCACAGTGCTGGGATGAGAAGTGTGAACCCCTGTGCCCAGACTCCACAGCCCTCTTGGGGTCCCACCATGAGGCCCGCTCCCTTCCAAGGAACCAGGACCCCAGAAAGGTTGGCTGGAGTCAACAGCAAGCCCTCCCCAGGGGGAGCCCCTGACGCAGGGCAGGGGCGTGTCTCAGCCAGGCATCCCACCCCTTCACCTGCCTTTTTCCCCAGAGTGGACCCACTCGCTCCTCCCAAGGGCAACCTCGAGGAAAGGGAGTGTATTACTCTCAAATCTTGGGCACTTGTGGTGGCCGAGATGAGAAGATGGCCAGAGCACGGGAACTCAAGACCAGGCGGGAGAGCATGGCAAGTCCATAATATGAGCCCAAGCAAAACCCAGAAACCCTTGGGTGAAGGCCGG
>NW_007256356.1:4325-7110 GCF_000164805.1 Carlito syrichta
GGGCCCATGGACAGGACCATCATTAACCACCAGCCTTGAAATCACGGGCTCGAGCGATCCTCCCACCTCAGCCAATGGAGTGTCCATGATGATGAGCACCTAGGCCCCAGACCCCCTGTTTGGATGGGATCAAAAATCGGGTCTCCCTGCATGGTCCTGTCTGGCCTTGGGCTCCTGGGCTCCAGCCATCTTCCGCTCGGCCACCCAGAACACTGGGATTCCAGGTGTGGGTGGTCGAGACAGTCCTTCTGGTTCTTTTTTGATAAAGAATCGGGTCCAGCCTCGGGGGTTCCACCTCGTGATCCCTGCACTTTGGGAGACTGAGGCCAGTGGCCACCACGGGTCCAGGGATCAAGACATGCCCAGGCACCTTGACGAGACCTTGTCTCTACCCTCCATCACAAATGAACTGGGGTTGGTGGCGCACACCTGAAGTTGTGGCATCTTGGAAAGTCTAGCCAGAGTGTGGTGGGATGATGTTGTGGTGGCCACCGCCCTCCAGCCTGGGCAATGAAGGGAGGCTCTGACTCAAATAAAGAAAGGAAAAAAGGAAAAAAATAAGAGCATCCATTTGTTTGTGGAGTTGGGATCATCGTGAACAGACAGAGATCATTTGGAATGAGGCCCAGCCTTGGGACTAGAATTCCAGAAAGATGGTGGGTCGGCAGACAATCAGGCTGTGACTTGGGGATTTCAAGTTGAGTGAACTCTGGAGCCCAGGAGTTCTACCCCTTCCTGGGCCACATGGTGAGAACTTGTTGCTCCCTGGAATGCAAACACTGGAGTCAGCCATGGTGGCATCTGCAGTCCCGAATACACCTGATGCAGTGGCCTCAGTCCTGGGGTGTTCCTTTGTGATGCCCCCACCAACAGAACGTTTGAGTCCAGGACAGACACCGTGGCTCACATCCATCAGTCCCATGCCCTGGGAGGCCAAGGTGGGAGCCTCTTGAGGCCAAGTGTCAGAGACCAGCCTGGGAAGGTGGCCATTCCTCGTCTCCATGAGTGTCCCCAAAATTGAGTCAGGCTGCTGGCCCCTGGAGTCCCAACTACTCAGGGGTCAATGCGGGAGGACCACCTGAGTCCCGCAGGTCAAAGTTCTGGGAGCTACAGTCATGCCACAGTGCCCCAACCTGGCTGACAGAGATTCCAGCGACAAATAAGACACCACCCATGTGCATCAAAATGGGTGTCCACGGCTCCCCAGGGAAAGGTCTGTGTGGGTGGAGGATGATGGAGTAATCGTGGCAGCAAGGGGCCATTCCCCTGCCTGAAGGTGGCAGACAGAACAACTGGAACCTGGGCTGGCCACGGCATTGCCAGACTGCCTTAATTGCTCTGTTCCTGACAGCTTCCCTATCTTGGGGCCACCTGTTCCACGAGCTCACACACATCTTTGCTGTGGGGTACAAATGTGGAGGGTGCAGACAGGCTTTCTGGGGCACGTGGCCGAAGGCATGGGATGGACATGCCTAGTGGCCACCTTTGAAACCTCCCATGAACGAGGAGTTGGAAAGTGCCTTTCCTCTCCCATCCCTGAGGGTGATTCCTTGCGCTGGATGGCAGGGGTGCTGGTGGTGGAGGTGGTGGTGATTATTATTAATTGGAGTCCGAATTCTGCTCTGTTGCCCAGACTGGAGTTCAGGGTTACGCTCGCGGACATTGCTGAATCTACTTGCCAATCTCAGGTAATCCTCCTGCCTTGGACCCCTGAGTGGCTGGAACCACAGTCCTGTGCCACCAGGCCTGGTTAATGTTTGGATTTATTTTTGATGGCCGAGTCGATGTCTTGTCCCATGTCCCGGATTGTTGTCGAACCTGCAGGCTTAGTCCATCTACTTCCATGGGGCTCCAAAGGGTGGGGATGCCAGGCTGAACCCCTGAGCCCGGCCTGGGATTGTGGTGGTGGTGGTGGTGGTAGTTGGTATTATTATTCTGAGTCAGAGTCCCACTCTGTCGCCCAGGCCACTCAGCCACAGTGACCTCCACAGGCTGGTCTCCGGTGATGTTCCTGCCATTGTCTACCCAGTGGCTGGAATGACAGACATGCACCACCATGCTCGGCTCTTTTTTTGGCTTCTTGTAGAGACGAGGTCTCACCATGGTGCCTGGGCTGGTCTCAAACATGGGGTTCAGGTCACCCTCTTGCCTCGGCCTCTCAGAGGCTGGGATGGCAAGTGTGAGCCCCTGTGCCCAGCCTTCACACCCCTTTTGGAGTCCCACCGTGAGAACCAACCCCTTCTGATGACCCATATCCCCAGAGTGGGTGGCAGGGGTAACCCGCCCAACCCTGCCTAGGGAGAGTACCTGGTCCAGGGGTGTGTCTCCACCAGGTTGCCCACACCTCCACCCGCCTCATGCCCAGTGTGGATCTGCTTGATTCTCCCAGGGGCCACATCAGGGAAAGGGATCCAGAGACTCTCAAAACTTTGGGTAGTGGGGACGGCTGGGCCACTCATGACTGTCTCATTGTCACTTGGGTAGGCCAGGATGCAAAGATGACTGGAATCCGGGAGATCAAGACCAGGCTGGACACCATGGCAAGCCCCCACCTTGACCCCAAGAAAAACCCAGAAAACCTTGGGTGAGGGCAGGCCTGGGAGGGAGGATCACCTCTGGCCCAGAGTTAAAGACCAGGCATGAAGACAAGGATGTCAACCAAATTGAAAGCCGGTGATAGCAGCAATTTGCGAGGCCCAGATGGAGAAAATGGCTCAATTTGGATTGTTTGAGAGCAGCCTAGGCAACCTAGTAAGGAAAGAAAAGATGAAAGAAAGAAAGAAAG
>NW_007256357.1:0-1518 GCF_000164805.1 Carlito syrichta
CCATATTTGTAGGTAACTCTCGTCTTAAGATGTTCCTTGAAATCCTAAAACTTCCATTTGTCCTTCAATTTGGATGTGGCCTGGTGTTTTGAGGATGCCAAATATTTATTAGGTACATTTGCCTATTTTTATACAGAGTTTGGGATCCACATCATGAGGGAAAATCAGGGCATCTTGCTGAGAACGAAAAGGAAATCCGGATCTAAGAGTCCTCATTCGCCATAATCTACAGTGCCTCTTCATAAGGTTCAATTAACAATCTGAGCTTCTAGGTTTCTACCTTTTTCAGAACTACTTGCTCCTTGGGTAACATAAATCTGTCATTAGAGATCTCCAGGAACTTTCTGGTCCTCTTGATACTTGTAATCAAGGATCTGGCCCTGCAAATCCTTTTGTGTCCTATGAAGATCTAGGAACATAATCAGGTACCCCAGGAATCAAAGGCATAATGGTACAAAATCCCTCGATCCAGGTTACTTCAAACTACAGAAATTTCTTGTGGCCAGGCTGGTGGGAATTGCGACATTGGGGTTAGTAGGTTCCACATTTTGGGGTGTTCTTATTAATGGGAACCATGATTCTTGGATTACAATTCCCCAAGTACTGTATGGGAGTGTTTCTCTTGATATCCAAACAACTGTAATTCTAGGTCACCAGGAAATGTCTCAGCACCTTGCTGAGAATGAAGCAGGAATCTGGGTAACGGGAGTCCTCATATACCGAAAACTGCACTGCCTCTTGCTAAGGATGAATAAGGAATCTGGGTTATATGAGTCCTCAATCCCGATAATCTACAGGGCGTCTTACTAAGGGCTAAACAAGAATCAGGGCTTCGAGCACTCTCCATGTTTTAGAGCTATTTGTTATGTGGATATTACGAATCAATCATTCCTGGATTCCAGCAACACTGTGGTACTCTTAATAATTGTGAGCAAGATTCTGGCACTACAAGTCCATTTTGATACTCGCAACCTCTGATGCCAGATTCCAGTACACAAGTAATTCTCTCAGATTATTTGTATGTAAGCCCTGACTTCAGTGTTACCTTGTACTCCAGAAATGTCTGGTGGTTCCGCTGTTTGGAATTAGGACTTTGGGTTTAGGTGTTCACATTTTATAGGAGGTATTTTTGGAAGGAACCAGAAATCTTAGATAAAACTACCCCAAGGGTATCTTGTCATCCTTCTATGGGTATACAATGGTCTTGACTTCCAGGTCAACAGGAAACATCTCGTTGTTTTGCTTAGAACGAAATAGGAATCTGGGTCACTGTGTCCTTTGAAAGTTTCTACACGTGTTACTAAAGAGGAACCAGGAAACTCGGTATTGATGCAACTTGCAAACATCTGGGCAATTGCTAAATTATCCCTGGCTTAAGGCAGTGCTCATACCTAAGAATTCACAGGAACTTTAGCTAAATGCTAATCTGGTATCTGGGAGTCCTTGTCCCCATATTATTCAGAGCAACATACTATATGCCTATCACAAGTTGGTCATTACCAATCCCCAGGAACATGC
>NW_007256358.1:0-1233 GCF_000164805.1 Carlito syrichta
CCCTCCCAAAGGCACGGGATTACAGGCTGAGCCACCGAGCCTGGCGTGGAGTTCACATTTTTTAGGGGGTAATTTTGGGAGGGATGCAGGAATCTTAGATTCCACGTCCCCAGGCATATTCTTGTCAATTTTCTATGTGTATACAAGAGTCTGGACTTCCAGGCCAACAGGAAACATCTCATGGTTTTGTTTAGACCGAAAAAGGAATCTGGGTCACTGTGTCCCTTGAAAGTTTCTGCACGTGTTACTAAAGTGTAGCCAGGAAACTCGGTTTTCATGTAACTTGCAAACATCTGGGCAATTGCTAACTTATACCTGTCTTAATGCAGTGCTCATACCTAGGAAACCACAAGGACTTTAGCTAAATACTAAGCTGGAATCTTGGAGTCCTGGTCCTCGTGTTATTGAGAGCAAAGTCTTATATGCATACCACAAATTGGACATTACTGATCCCAAGGAATGTGCTTTGCCTCTTGATAATTGTAACTGAGAATCCGGCCTACTTGTCCGTTTGTTTCACAGGTTCCTTTAAGGCCAGATTCCACAATCCAAGGATCATCTTGCCATTTGATAATGTGACCACTGGTTTCAGGTATACCTCATAGTCCAGAAACTACTGCTGAACATTCGTTTTGGTATTCAGAATATTGGATTAGGGGTTTCCACATATTTAGGATGTATTCTTAATGGGGGAACAGCAATCTTGGATTCCAGGTCCCCGGGAAACTTCTGTCCCTATGAGTTTTGGTATGTAAGAGTTTAACCTCCCATGTCACCAGAAAACATCCGGGTAACTTTCTGATAATAAAAAAAGGAATCTGGGTTATGGGAGGCCTCAATCCAGGAATTCTACAGTGCTCCATTATAAGGGCTTATTTGGAATCTGGGCTTCTAGTTCTCCAAATACTTCAGAGCAACTTGCCACTTGGAAAGGACAAGTGTCATTATAGATTCCCAACAAGAATCTGGTACTCTTGATGGGTATAACCAAAAACCAGTCTCTGCAATTCAGTTGGGTTCCTCAGGACAACTAAACCAGATTCCAGGACTGAAAGAATTATCTCGCATTATTTGTGTGTAACTCTTGTCTTAAGATGTACCCTGTAATCCTAAAACTTCCGTTTCTGCATCTATTTGATATGGCCTGGGTGTTTTCAGGTTGCTAAGCATGTAGTACTTATTTTTAAAGGTAACCAGGAATCACTGATTCCATGTACCTGAAACAAGCTGGGC
>NW_007256358.1:2316-3019 GCF_000164805.1 Carlito syrichta
ATATATAGGAAAATTCACAGCCTCTTGCTAAGGATGAATAAGCAACCTGGGTTACATATGTCCTCAATCCTAAAAATCTACAGGGCATATTTCTAAGGGCTAAAAAAGAATCAGTGTTTTGAAGCAGAAATCTGGGTAATGGGAATTTTCATATACAGGAAACTACACAGCCTTTTACTAAGAAAGAATAAGGAATCTGGTTTTCACGAGTCCTCAGTGTCAAAAATCTACTGGACGCCCTGCTAAGCGATAAAAAAGAATCAGGTTTTCGAAGCAGGAATCTGGAAAATGGAAATCCTCACAACAGAAAACCTCACGGTCCCTTGTTAAGGAAGAATAAAGAATATGGGTTACACGAGTCTTCAATTCCAATAATGTACAGGGCATCTTCTAAGGCCCACGAGACTCCAGTCTTGGACGTCACCATATTTTTCATAGCTGTTTCCTATATAGATATTATGAATCAGTCATTCCAGAAATCCAGCATTATTCTGGTCCTCTCAATAGTTTAAATGAAAATATGGCACCAGAACTCCATTTACATTCTGGATCCTCTAACGCCAAATTCCAAGACACAAATAATCATCTCATGTTTTTTAAATATAAGCCCTGAGTTCAGGGTTACCTCATACTCCAGAAATTTCTGGTAGTTCACCTATTTGGAATTACGACCTTGGGTTTAGGTGTTGCACCATGTTTAGAA
>NW_007256359.1:0-5816 GCF_000164805.1 Carlito syrichta
AGGTGTCTAGCTAAGGGCTAAACAAGATCAGGACTTCGAGCACCCCTCATATTTTACAGTTATTTGTTATGTGAATATTACGAATCAATCATTCCTGGACTCCAGCAACACTCTGGTACTCTTGATAGTTGTGAACGAGAATCTGTCACTAGAAGTCCATTTAGATATGTGGAACTTCTGGTTCCAGATTCCAGGACACAAGTAATCTGCTCGTAATTTTGTATATAAGCCATGATTTCAGTGTTACCTCGTACTCCAGAAACTTCAGTGGCCCCGCAGTTCGGAATTAGGACTTTGGGTTTAGGTGTTCAATTTTTTTAGGAGGTATTTTTGGAGGCAACCAGGAGTCCTAGATACCATCCCCCAGGCGTATCTTGTCATCCTTTTATGGGTATACAATAGTCTGGACTTCCATGTTCAACAGGAAACATGTCGTCATTTTGCTTACAACGAAATAAGAATCTGGGTCACTGTGTCCCTTGAAAGTTTCTACAAGTGTTACTAAAGAGGAACCAGGAAACTTGGTTTCCACGTAACTTGCAAACATCTGGGCAATTGCTAACTTATCCCTTGCTTAAGGCAGTGCTCATACCTAGGAATCCACAGGGACTTTAGCTAAATGCTAATCTGGAATCTGGGAGCCCTGGTCCCTATATTATTCAGAGGAACGTCCCATATGCATACCACAAATTGGGCATTACCAATCCTCAGGAACGTGCTGTGCCTCTTGATGGTTGTAACTGAGAATCCGGCCTACTGGTCCGTTTGTTTCACAGGTTCCTGTAAGGCAAGATTCCCCAATCAAAGGAATCATCTTGCCATTTGTTAATGTGATCACTGACTTCAGGTTTACCTCACAGTCCAGAAAGTACTGCTGGATATTCGGTTTTGTATTCAGAATATGGGATTAGGAGTTCCCACATATTTAGATGTATTCTTAAGGGGGAACCAGCAATCTTCGATTCCAGGTGCCTGGGAAACTTTTGGGCGTATGAGTATTGGGATGTAAGATATTGGACTTCCACGTCACCAGAAAATGTTTGGGCGTCTTCAAGATAATGAAAAAAAGGAATATGGGTTACGGGAGGCCTCAATCCATGAATTCTACAGGACTCCATTATAAGGGCTTATTTGGAATCTTGGCTTCTAGTTCTCCAAATTATTCAGAGCTACTTGCCACTTGGAAATGACAAGTGTCATTATAGATTCCCAGAAACCTTCAAGTCCTCTTGATTGTTGTAACCAAGAACCAGTCCATGCAATTCAGTTGAGTTCCTCTGGACAACTAAAGCCAGATTCCAGGACTCAAAGTATCATCTCGCCAGTTTGTGTGTAAATCTTGTCTTAAGATGTAACCTGTAATCCTAAAATTTCCACTTGTGCATCTATTGATAGGAGCTGGGGGTTTTGATGTTTCTAAGCATACTGTCCACATTTTTCACTGTAACAAGGAATCACGGATTCCAAGTCCCTGGGAAACAACTGAGCATCTGTCTATTTGCATACAGAATTTTGGCATCCAGATCCCCAGGGAAAATCAGGGCATCTTGCTGAGAATGAGAAGAGAATGCCAGTTCAGTGGTCCTCAATCGTAAAATCTATATGACCTCTTGTAGGTCCCTACATTTTTCAGAGCTACTTGCTGAGTGGATACCTAAAATCTTTATTTACAGATCCAAGAATTCTGGATCTGTGGATTGTTGGAATCGAGGATATGAACGTAATAATCCGTTTATTTCTTATGAACATCTTCAGCCATAATTCAGTAGCCCAGGAATCAATTGGCATTTGGCAACAAAATTCCTCGCTTCAGGTTACCTCAAACTACAGAAATTTATGTGGTCGCGTTGGTGGGAATTGTGATATTGGGTATAGAATATTCCACAATTTTATGATATCTTGTTAAGGGGAACCTGGAAAATTTTAATACTGTTCCAAGGTACTATATGGGAGTCTTTCTATTGATATCCAAACAACTGGAATTCTATGTTCATCAGGAAATATTTCAGGCATTGCTGAGAATGAAGCAGTAATCTGCATAAAGGGAGTCCTCATATACTGGAAACTACATGGCCTCTTGATTGGAAGAATAAGAAATCTAGTTACACGAGTCCACAAATCCCAAAAACCTACAGGGACTCTTACTAAGGGAAAAAAATGTAGCAGGGATTTGAAGCATGAATCTGGGGAATGGGAGTTCTCATATACAGAAAACTTCATGGCCTCTTGCTAAGGACGAATAAGGAATCTGGGTTACATATGTCCTCAATCCTAAAAATCTACAGGGCGTCTTTCTAAGGACTAAACAATAATCAGGGATTCCGAGCAGGAATCTGAGTTATAGGATTCCTCATATAAAGGAAACTACACAGCCTTTTGCTAAGAAGGAAGAAGGAATCTGGCTTTCATGAGTCCTCAATGCCAAAAATCTACTGGGCGTCTTGCTAAGCACTAAACAAGAATCAGGTTTTCGAAGCAGGAATCTGGGGAATGGGAGACAACTCATACAGGAAACTGCACGGGCCCTTATTATGAAAGAATAAAGAATCTGGATACATGAGTCCTCAATTCCAAAAAAGTACAGGGCGTCTTGCTAAGGCCTACAAGAATCCAGGCTTTGAACTCCCCAAATTTTACAGAGCTGTTACCTATGGGGATATTATGAGTCAGTTATTCCAGATATCCAGCAGTATTCTGGTCCTCTCAATAGTTTAAACAAAAATATGGCACTATAAGTCCATTTAGATTCAGGATCCTCTAACGCCAAATTCCAGGATACAAGTAATCACCTGGAGTTTTTTGAATGTAAGCCCTGAGTTCAAGGTTACCTCGTACTCAAGAAACTTCTGGTAGTTCTGCTATTCTTAATTGGGACCTTGGGTTTAGATGTTGCACCATGTTTAGAAGGTATTTTTGGGAGGGCTCCAGGGTCTTGGTTTAAAAGTCCACAGGAGCATTCTAGAGTCTTTCCTTTGGAAGCCACGTGTCTGGACTTCTAGGGAACAGAGAAACATCTGGTCGTTCCTCTGAGAACAAAACAAGAATCTCGGACAATATGTCCCCAGAAATCTTCTACTCATGTTATCAATGTGGAACAAGGAAAATTAGTTTGCATGTGACCATCAAACTTGTTAATTTTTCCCTGGCTTAAGGTAGTTCTCATACCTAGAAGCCTACAGGAATTTTGTAAATGCTAATCAGGAATTTGGAGTCCCAGTCCCCACACTTTTCAGAACTAATTCTTGTAACATACCACAAATCTGTCATTACCAATTCCCAGGAAACTGCAGCTCCTCTTCTTAGTTGTAACAGAGAATCTGGCCATCTGCTCGGCATTTTTTGCAGGAGACTGTAAGGCCAGATTCCACAACCCAAGAAATCTTGTCGCCATTTTTCGTGTAATTTCTGACTTCAGGTTTACCTCCTAATCCAAAAACTACTGCTGGAATTTTAGATTGATATTCGCAACTTGGGATTAGGTATTCCAAAATATTTAGGACGTATACTTAAAGGAGATCCAGCAGTCTTGGATTCCAAAGACCTTCTGACATTTTGGGCTTATGAGTATTGGTATATAAGACTTTGTACTTCTACGTCACCAGGTAACTTCCGGGAGTCTTACTGAGAACAAAAAGAATCTGGGTTACGGGTGGCGTGAATCCAAGAATTCTACATGGACATATTACAAGGGCTAATCTAGAATCTGGGATTCTATTTCAACACATTCTTTAGAGCTACAGGCCTCTTGGATATGACAATTTTGTCATTATACATTCCCAACAACCTCTGGTCTTCTTGATAGTTGTAACCGAGAATATGGACCCTCAAGTCTGTTGGGTTCCTCGGGACAACAAAGGGCAGATTCCAGGACCTAAAGAATCTTATCGCCATATTTGTATGTAATTATGTCCTTAAGATGTAGCTTGTAATCCTAAAACTTCTGTTTGTGCTTCTATTCAGATGGGGCCTGGTGTTTTGAGGGTGCCAAATATTTATTAGCTACTTTTAAGAGTAATCACGATTCATGGATTCCAAGACCCTAGGTAATTTCTGGGCAGCTGCCTATTTGTATGCAGAGTTTTTGGATCCATATCACGAGGGAAAATCAGGGCATCTTGCTGAGAATGAAAAGGTAATCCGGTTCTAGGAGTTCTCATTCACCAGAATCTACAGGGCCTCTCGATAAGGTTTAATCAGCAATCTGGGCTTCAGGGTCCCTACATTTTTCAGAGCTACTAGCTCCGTATATACCCTTAATTAGTCATTACAGATCCCCAGTAACATTCTATTCTCTTGAGAGTTGTAACCGAGGATCTGGCCCTAATATCCTTTTGAGTCTTATGAACATCTAGGACCATAATCAGGTACCCCAGGAATCAAATGGCATATTGGTATAAAATCCCTCGATTCAGGTTATCTCAAACTACAGAAATTTCTTGTGGTCGGCCTGGAGGAAATTGGGACATTGGGTTTAGGAAATTCCATATTTGGGGAGATCTTGTTAAAGAGAACCAGGAATCTTGGATTCCAGTTCCCCAATAATCTTATGGGGGTCTTTCTCTTGATATCCAAACAATTGGAATTCTAGGTAACCAGGAAACCTCTCAGTGCCTTGCTGAGAATGAAGCAGGAATCTGGGTAATGGGAGTTCTCAAATGCAAGAAATTTCATGGCCTCTTGCTAAGGAAGAATAAGGATATTAGGTTACACTTGTCCTCAGCCCAAAAATCAACAGGGCGTCTTACTAAGAGGTAACCATTAATCAGGTTTTTATGTAGGAATCTGCGTAGTGGGAGTCTCAAACACAGGAAACAGGACTGCTATTCTAAGAAAGAATAAGGAATATGGTTTACACGTATCCTCAATCCCTAAAAATCTTCTGGGCGTCCTGCTAAGGGTTATACACGAATCAGGGTTTTTTTAAGCATGAATCTGCATTAATGGGGTCCTCATATACAGGACAATACATGGCCCATTGCTAAGAAAGAATAAGGAATCTGGGTTATACGTGTTCTCTATCCAAAAAGAGCTTCAGTCCCTCTTGCTAAGGGCTAAACAAGAATAAGAGATTCGAAGCAGGAATGTGGGTAATACACCTCATAACAGGAAACTTCGAAGCCTCTTGCTAAGGAAAAATAAGGAATCTGTTTTACATGGTTCCTCAATCACAAACCTACATGGCGTCTTGCTAAGGTCTAAACAAGAATCAGGGTTTAAAAACAGGAATCTGGGGAAAAGGAGTCCTCATATACAGGACAGTACATGGCCTCCAGCGAAGGAAGAAAAAGGAATCTGTGTTACACGAGTCCTCAATCTTAAAAAATATTGGGCACTACAAGTCCGTTAGGATCCTCAGTACATCTAAGGCCAGATTCCAGCACAAACGGGATCATCTTGCCATATTTGCATATAATTCTTGGTCTCAAGGCTAACCTTTTACTTTTCAAACTTCCATTTGTCCTTTTATTTTGAGAGGGGCTGAGGGTTTTGCAGTTGCCAAATATTTAGTAAGTATTTTTAAAAGTTACCAGTAATCATGGATTCCCCGTCCCTAGGAAACTTGTGGGCATCTGTCTTTTTGTATACTGAGTTTTGGAATACACATTTTCAGGGAAAATCAAAGCATCTTGCTGAGAACGAAAAGGGAATCCGGGTTCTTGGAGTTTTCATTCACCGAAGTATACAGGGCCTCATTATAAGGTTTAATCAGGAATCTGGGCTTCTAGGTCCCCATATTGTTAGGGTGTCTTGTACAAGGGAACCAGGAATCTTGGATTCCAATTGTCCAGGAAACTTCTGGTGGTCTTTCAATGGAT
>NW_007256360.1:0-8813 GCF_000164805.1 Carlito syrichta
AACATCTAGGACCATAATCAGGTACTCCAGGAATCAAATGGCATATTGGTACAAAATTCTATAGATTCAGGTTACCTCAAACTACAGAAATTTCTTGTGGTCAGGAAGGTGAGAATTGGGATATTGGGTTTAGAAAATTCTATAGTTTGGGGAGGTCTTCTTAAGGAGAACCAGAAATCTTGGATTCCAGTTCCCCAATAACCTTATGGGAGTCTTTCTCTTGATATCCAAACAACTGGAATTCTGGGTCACCAGGAAATAACTCAGCACCTTGCTGAGAATGAATCAGTAATCTGGGTAATGGGAGACCCATATAAAAGAAACTACATGGCTCTTGGTAAGGAAGAATAAGGTATTTTGGTTGCATGAGTCCTCAGACGAAAAATCCACAGGATGTCTTACTAAGCGGTAACAATGAATCCGGTTTTAATGTAGGAATCTGGGTAGTGGGAGTCCTCAAATACAGGAAACTGGACTGCCTATTGCTAAGTAAGAATTAGGAATCTGCGTTACACGTGTCCTCAATCCCTAAGAAACTTCTGGGCGTCTTTCTAAGGGCTAAACACGAATCAGTGTTTTTGAAGCATGAATCTGTGGAATTGGGGTCTTCATATACAGGCAAATACATGAACTTTTGCTAAGAAAGAATAAGGAATACGGGTTACACGTGTTCTCTATCACAAAAGAACTACAGTGCCTCTTGCTAAGAGCTAAACAAGAATAAGGCATTTGAAGCGAGAATGTGGGTAATACTCCTCATAACAGGAACCTTCGAGTTCTCTTGCTAAGGAAAATTAAGGAATCTGTTTTACCGGTTCCTCAATCACAAAATCTACATGGTGTCTGGCTAAGGGCTAAATAAGAATCAGGGTTTCAAAACAGGAATCTGGGGAAAGGGAGTCCTCATATACAGGACATTACACGGCCTCCAGTGAAGGAAGAATAAAAAATCCGTGTTACACGAGTCCTCAATTCGAAAAAATTCTTAGAGCGTCTTGTTACTGGGCAAACAAGAATCAGGGTTTCGAGCTCCCCTCATGTTTTGGAGCTGTTTAGTATGTGGATATTATGAATCAGTCAATTCAGGAATCCAGGAACATTCTGGTCCTCTTGATATTTCTAAATGGGTATCTGGCACGACAAGTCCATGAGATTCCTCGGGACAACTGAGGGCAAATTCCAGCTAAAAATGGATCATCATGCCATATTTGGATGTAACTCTTGGTCTCAAGATGAGCCTTGTAATTCTCAAACTTCCATTTCTCCTTTTATTTTGAGAGGGGCCGAGGGTTTTGCAGTTGCCAAATGTTTAGTAAGTATTTTTAAAGGTAACCAGGAATCACGGATTCCCCGTCCCTAGGAAACTTGTGGGCGTCTGTCTTTTTGTATACAGAGTTTTGGAATACACATCGATAGGGAAAAGTAAGGCATCTTGCTGACAACGAAAAGGGAATCCAGGTTCTGGAGTTCTCATTCACTGAAGTCTACAGGCCAACTTGATGAGGTTTAATCAGGAATCTAGACTTGTAGGTCCCAATATTGCTAGCGTGTCTTGTACAAGGGAACCAGGAATCTTGGATTCCAATTGCCCAGGAAACTTCTGGGGGTCTTTCATTTGATTTCCACACAACTTGAATTCTACATCACCACGAAATATCTCGGTGTCTTGCTGAGAATTAAGCAGGAATCTGGGTAATGGGAGTTCTCATATACAGGAAACTTCATGACTCTTGCGAAGGTTGAATAAGGTATCTGGGCTACATGGGACCTCAATACCAAAAATCTACACTGCGTCTTGCTAAGGGCTAAACAAGATCAGGGCTTCGAGCACCCCTCGTGTTTTAGAGCTATTTGGTATGTGGATATTACGAATCACCAATCCTGGACTCCAGCAACACTTTGGTACTCTTGATAGTGGTGAACGAGAATATGGCAATACAAGTCCATTTAGGTACTCGAAACCTCTGATTCCAGATACACGACACATGTAATTCTCTCGGATTTTTTGTATGTAAGCCCTGATTTCAGTGTTACCTCGTACTCCAAAAACTTCAGTGGCTCCGCTGTTCGTTATTAGGACTTTGGGTTTAGTTGTTCTATTTTTTTTGGAGGTTTTATTGGGAGGGAACCAGGAATTTTAGAATCCACCTCCCCAGGCATATTCTTGTCATCTTTCTATGGGTATACAAGAGTCTGGACTTCCAGGCCAACAGGAATCATCTCATCGTTTTGCTTAGAACGAAATAGGAATCTGGGTCACTGTGTCCCATGAAAGTTTATACATGCTTTACTAAAGAGGAACCAGGAAACTCGGTTTCCATGTAACTTGCAAACATCTGGGAAATTTGCTAAATTATCCGTGGCATAAGGCAGTGCTCATACCTAGGAATCGACAGGGACTTTAGCAAATGCTAATCTGGAATCTGGGAGTCCTATTTCTCATGTTATTCAGAGCGACTTCCTATATATCTCCCACAAATCGGGCATTGCTGTTCCCCTGGAATGTGTTGCGCCTCTTGAGAGTTGTAACTGAGAATCTGGCCTACTGGTCCGTTTGTTTCACAGGGTCCTGTAAGGAGAGATTCCACATTCCACGCAATCATCTGCCATTTGTTAATGTGATCACTGGATTCAGGTTTACCTCGTAATCCAGAAACTACCCCTAGACATTCATTTTCGCATTGAGAAAGTGGGATTAGGGGTTCCCACATATTTAGGATGTATTCTTAAGGAGGAACCAGCAATCTTCGATTCCAGTTCCCTGGGAAACTTCTTGGCGTATGTGTATTTGTATGTAAGAGTTTGTACTTCCACGTCACAAGAACACGTCCGGGTGTCTTCCTGATAATAAGAAACGGAATGTGGGTTATGGGAGGCCTCAATCCATTTCTACAGGGCTCCCTTATAAGGGCTTATCTGGAATCTGGGCTTCTAGTTCTCCAAATTCTTTAGAGCACGTTGCCACTTAGAAAGGACAAGTGTCATTATAGATTCCCAGCAACTTCTGGTCCTCTTGATTGTTGTAACCAAGAACCAGTCCGTGCAATTCAGTTGGGTTTCTTGGCACAACTAAAGGCAGATTATAGGACTAAGGCATCATCTCGCCATATTTGTGTGTTACTCTTGTCTTAAGATGTACCCTGTAATTCTAAAACTTCCGTTTGTGAATCTAATTGATAGGGCCTGGGGGTTTTGAAGTTGCTAAGCATGCAGAACATATTTTAAAGGTAACCAGGAATCACGGATTCCACGTCCCTGGGAAACAGCTGGGCATCTGTCTATTTGCATACAGAATTTGGAATCCAGATTGCCAGGGAAAATCAGGGCATCTTGCTGAGAACGAGAAGAGAATGCGGGTTCAGGTGTCCTCAATCCTCAAAAACTATGTGGCCTCTTGATAAGGTTTAATGAGGAAACTGGGCTTGTAGGTCCTTCCATCTTTTAGAGATACTTTCTGCGTGAATACTTAAAATCTCTTATTACAGATCCAAGAAGATTCCGGTTCTTCGATAACTGTCATCCAGGATCTGGACCTACAGTTTCATTTGATTGTATGATCATCTTCCAACATAATCCAGTTCCCCAGGAATAAACTGGCATATTTCGACAAAATTCTTCGCTTCATGTTACCTCAAAACACCGAAATTTCCTGTGGTCAGTCTGGTGGGAATTGGGATATTGGGTTTAGAATATTCCACATTTTTACGATGTCTTGTTAAGGTGAACCTGGAAACTTGAATACAGTTCCCAGTTATGGGAGTCTTTCTATTGATATCCAAACAACTGGAATTCCATGTTAATCAGGAAATATCTCGGCTATTGCTGAGAATTCAGCAGGAATTTGCGTAATGGGAGTCCTCATATACGTGAAATTACATGTCCTCTTACTACAGAAAAATAAGGAATTGGGCTACATGAGTCCTCAAGTCCCAAAAACCTACAGGGAGTCTTACTAAGGGAAAAAAATGTATCAGAGATTTGAAGCACGAATCTGGGGAATGGAAGTCCTCATATAAAGGAAACTTCACAACCTCTTGCTAAGGACGAAAATGGAATCTGGGTTACACAAGTCCTCGATCCTAAAAATCTACAGGGCGTCATTCTAAGGGCTAAACAAGAATCAGGGATTCGAAGCAGGAATATCGGTAATGGGAGTCTTCATATACCGGAAACTACACAGCCTCTACCTAAGAAAGGATAAGGAATCTGTTTTTCACGAGTCCTCAATGCCAAAAATCTACTGGGCGTCTTGCTAAGGGCTAAACAAGAGTCACTATTTCGAAGCAAGATTCTGGAAATGGGAGTCCTCATATACAGGAAACTACACGGGCTCTTGTTAAGGAAGAATAACTAATCCGGGTTGCATGAGTCATCAATTCCAAAAATGTTCAGGGCATGTTGGGAAGGCCTACAAGAGGCTAACTTCGAGGTCCCCATATTTTTCAGAGCTGTTTCTTATGTGCGTATTAGGAATCACTCATTCCAGAAGTCCCGCAATATTCTGGTCCTCTCAAATATTTAAACGAAAATATGGCACTACAAGTTCATTGAGATTCTGGATCCTCTAACGCCAAATTCCAGTACAGAAGTAATCATCTCGGGTCTTTTGAATGTAAGCCCTGAGTTCAGGGTTACCTCCTACTCCAGAATCTTCTGGTAGTTCAGCTATTCGGAATTAGGAACTTGGGTTTAGATGTTGCACCATGTTTAGAAGGTATTTTTGGGAGGGTGCCAGGTTCTTGGATTACAAGTCCACAGGAGCGTTCTGGAGTCTTTCTATTGGGAGCCACGTGTCTGGACATCTATTGAAGGGGGAAACATCTGTTCATTCTTCCTGAGAATGATCCAGGAATCTCGGACACTATGTCCCCAGAAAGATTCTACTCATGTTACCAATGTGGAATAAGTAAAATCAGTTTACATGTGACCAGAAAACCTCTGAGCAGTTGTTAATTTTTCCGTGGCTTAATTAGTTCTCATACGTAGAAGCATGCGGGAATTTTCATAATGCCAATCAGGAATTTGGAGTCCCAGAACCCACACTTTTCAGAATTAATTCCTGTATATGTACCACAAATCAATCATTACCGATTCCCAGGAACTTGCTGCTCCTCTTAGTTGTAACAGAGAATCTGGACATCTGCTCGGCTTTTTTTGCAGGAGGCTGTAAGGCCAGATTCCACAACCCAAGGAATTATGTCGCCATTTTTTGTTTAATTTCTGAATTCAGGTTTACCTCCTAATCCAGAAACTACTATTGGAATTTTGGATTGACATTCGTAACTTGGGATTAGGTATTCCCAATTATTTAGGACGTATTCTTAAAGGGGATCCAGCAATCTTGGATTCCAGGGTCCTTCTGACCTTTTGGGCTTATGAGTATTGGTTTATAAGAGCTTGTACTTACACGTCGCCAGGTAACTTCCGGGAATCTTACTGAGAACAAAAAGAATCTGGGTTACGGGGGTCACCAATCTAAGAATTCTACATGGACATATTATAGGGGCTAATCTGGAATCTGGGATTCTATTTCCGCACATAATTTAGGGCTACAGGCCTCTTGGATATGACAGTTTTGTCAGTATAGATTCTCAGCAACTTTCTGGTCTTCGTCATAGTTGTAACCGAGAATGTGGACCTACAAGTCTGTTGGGTTCCTCAGGACAAAAAAGGGCAGATTCCAGGACACAAAGAATCTTATCGCCATATTTGTATGTATCTATCACCTTAAGATATATCTTTTAATCCTAAAACTTCTGTTTGTACTTCTATTTTGACAGGGTCCCGGTGATTTCAGGTTGCCAAATATTTACTATGTACTTTTAAGGGTAACCAGGATTCATGGATTCCACGAACCTAGGTTATTTCTGGGCATCTGCCTATTTGTATACAGAGTTTTTGGATCCACATAACGAGGGAAATTCAGGGCATCTTGCTGAGAACGAAAAGGAAATCCGGTTCTAGGAGTTCTCATTCGCCAGATATACAGGGCCTCTTGATAAGGTTTAATCAGCAATCTGGGCTTCAGGGTCCATACATTTTTCAGAGTTACTAGCTCCGTAGATACCCTTAATCTGTCATTACAGATCCCCAGGAACATTCTATTATCTTGATAGATGTAATCGAGGATCTGGTCCAAATATCCTTTTGTGTCTTATGAACCTCTAGAACAATAATCAGGTACCCCAGGAATCAAATGGCATATTGGGACACAATCCATAGATTCAGGTTACCTCAAACTACAGAAATTTCTTGTGATCAGCTTGGTGGAATTGGGACATTGGATTTAGAAGATTCCATATTTTGGGGAGGTCTTGTTAAGGGGAATGAGGAATCTTAGATTCCAGGTCCCCAATAACCTTATGGGAGTCTTACTCTTGATATCAAAACAACTGGAATTCTGGGTTACCAGGAAATATCTCAGTGCCTTGCTGATAATGAAGCAGGAATCTGGGTAATGGGAGTCCTCATATAGAGGAAACTACATGGCCTCTTGCTAAGGAAGAATAAGGAATCTGGGTTACTCGTGTCATCAATCCCAAACAAACTTCAGAGCCTCTTGCTAAGGGCTAAACACGAATCAGGGTTTTTGAAGCATGAATCTGTGGAAATGGGGTCTTCAAATACAGGCAATTACACGGTCTTTTGCTAAGAAAGAATAAGGAATCTGGGTTACACGTGTTCTCTATCCCAAAAGAACCACAGGGTCTCTTGCTAACGGTTAAACAAGAATAAGGGATTCGAAGCAGGAATGTCGGTAATACTCCTCTAACAGGAAACTTGGAGGCCTCTTGCTAAGGAAAATTAATGAATCTGGTTTACACTGTTTCTCAATCACAAAATCTATATGGCATCTTGCTAAGGGCTAAACAAGAATTAGGGTTTCAAAACAGGTATCTGGGGAAAGGGAGTCCGCATATACAGGACACTACACGGCCTCCTGTAAAGGAAGAATAAGGAATCTGGGTTACACGAGTCCTCAATCAGAAAAAATTCTCAGGACGTCTTGTTACTGGACAAACAAGAATCAGGACCTCGAGCTCCCCTCATGTTTTGGAACTATTTTGCATGTGGATATTAGGAATCCTTCAATTCAGGACTCTGGCAACATTCTGGTTCTCTTGATAGTTCTAAACGGGTATCTGGCAGTACAAGTCCCTTAGGTTCCTCGGGACAACTAAGGCCAAATTCCAGCATACAAAGGATCATCTTGTCATATTTGGATGTAACTCTTGGTCTCAAGATGAACCTTGTAATTCTCAAACTTCCGTTTGTCTTTTTTTTTTGAGAGGGGCCGAGCATTTTTCAGTTGCCAAATGTTTAGTATGTTTAAAGGTAACGAGGAATCACGGATTCCCCATCCCTAGGAAACTTGTGGGTATCTCTCTTTTTGTATACAGAGTTTTGGAAAACACATCGACAGGGAAATTCAAGGCATCTTGCTGAGAACCAAAGGGAATCTGGGATCTTGGAGTTTTCATGCGAAGAAGTCTAAAGGGCCTCTTGATAAGGTTTAATCAGGAATCTGGACTTCTAGGTCCACATATGGTTAGAGTGTCTTCTACAAGCGATCCAGGAATCTTGGATTCCATTTGCCCAGGAAACATCAGGGGTCTTTCAATTGATATTCATACAACTTGAATTCTACATCACCACGAATTATCTCGGTGTCTTTCTGAGAATGAAGAAGGAATCTGGGTAATGGGAGTCCTCATATACAGGCAAATTCATGACTCTTGCGAAGAATGAATAAGGAATCAGGGCTTCATGGGTCCTCAATTACGAAAATCTACAGTGCATCTGCTAAGGGCTAAACAAGATCAGGCTTCAAGCACCCCACATGTTTTAGAGCTATTTGTTAGGTGGATATTATGAAACAATCATTCCTGGACTCCAGTAACACTCTGGTACTCTTGATAGTTGTGAACAAGAATCTGGCACTACAAGTCCATTTAGATACTCGGAACCTCTGATTCCAGATCCAGGACATCAGTAAATCCGTTTGATTTTTTGTATGTAAGCCCTGACCTCAGTGTTACCTCGTACTCCAGAAACTTCATTGGCTCCGTTGTTCATTATAAGGACTTTGGGTTTATGTGTTCAATTTTTTTAGAGGTATTATTTGGAGGGAGCCAGAATCTTAGATTCCACATCCCCAGGCATATTCTTGTCATCTTTCTATGGGTATACAAGAGTCTGGACTTCCAGGCCAACAGGAAACATCTCTTCGTTTTGCTTAGAACGAAATAGGAATCTCTGTCACTGTGTCCCTTGAATGATTCTACATGCTTTACTAAAGAGGAGCCAGGACACTCGGTTTCCATGTAACTTGCAAACATCTGGGCATTTGCTAAACAATCCGTGGCTTTAGGCAGTGTTCATACCTAGGAAAAGACAGGGACTTTAGCAAATGCTAATCTGAAAACTGGGAGTCCTGGTTCTCATATTATTCAGAGCAAAGTCCTACATGCATACAACGAACCGGGCATTGCCGATCCCCAGGAACTTGTTGCCAATCTTGCTAGTTGTAACTGAGAATCTGGCATACTGGTTAAATTGTTAGACAGGGTCCTGTAAGGCCAGATTCCACATTCCATGCAATCATCCGCAATTTGTTAATGTGGTCACTACCTTCAGGTTTAACTCGAAGGGCAGAAACTATTGTTGGACATTCGTTTTCGCATTGAGAATATCGGATTAGGAATTCCCACATATTTAGGATGCATTCTTAAGGTTGAACCAGCAATATTCGATTCCAGGTCCCTGGGAAACTTCTGGGCGTATGAGTGTTGGTATGTAAGAATTTGGACTTG
>NW_007256361.1:0-711 GCF_000164805.1 Carlito syrichta
CGAGTCTTGCTAAGAGCTAAACAAGAATCAGGAATTCGAAGCTGGAATCTGGGGAACGGGAGTCCTCATACACAGGAAATTATACGGACTCTTGCTAAGGAAGAGTAACGAATCTGGGTTACATGATTCCTCAATTCCAAAAATGTTCAGGGCGTCTTGATAAGGCCTAAAGACTTGGACTTCGATGTGCCCATATTTTTCAGAGCTCTATCCTATGTGCATATTAGGAATCACTCATTCCAGAAGTCCCACATCATTCTGGTTCTCTCGATAGTTTAAACGAAAATATGGCACTACAAGTCCATTTAGATTCTGGATCCTCTAATACCAAATTCCAGGACACAAGTAATCATCTCGGGTGTGTTGAATGTAAGCGTTGCGTTCAAGATTACCTCGTACTCCAGAAATTTCTGGTAGTTCAGCTATTCGGAATTAGGACCTTGGGCTTAGATGTTACACCATGTTTAGAAGGTATTTTTGGGAAGGCACCAGAGTCTTGGTTCACAAGTTCATAGGAGCATTCTGGAGTCTGTCCATTGGGAGCCACGTGTCTGGACTTCTAGGAAACGGGGAAAAATCTGGTCGTTCTTCTGAGAACGAAACAGGAATCTCGGATACTATGTACCCAGAAAGTTTGTACTCATGTTACCAATGTGGAACAAGGAAAATCAGTTGCATGTGACAGAAAACTTCTGGGCAGTTGTTAATTTT
>NW_007256361.1:1432-14600 GCF_000164805.1 Carlito syrichta
TTTGAGGTTGCTAAATATTTATTACATAGTTTTATGTGTAACCATGATTCATGGATTCCACGACCCTAGGTAATTTCTGGTCATCTGACTATTTGTATACAGAGTTTTTGGATCCACATCACGAGGGAGAAACAGGGCACCTTGCTGAGAACTAAAAGGAAATCTGGTTCTAGGGGTTCTCAATTGCCAGAGTCTACAGGGACTCTTGATAAGGTTTAATCAGCAATCTGGTTTCAGGATCCCTACATTTTTCAGAGCTGCTAGCTCTGTAGATACCTTTAATCGGTCATTACAGATCCCCAGGACATTCTATTCTCTTGATAGTTGTAAATGAGGATCTGGCCCAAATATCCTTTTGTGTCTTATGAATATCTAGGACCACAATCAGGTACTCCAGGAATCAAATGGCATATTGTTAACAAATTCCTTGATTCAGGACACATCAAAATAGAGAAAATTCTTGTGGTCAGGTTGGTGGGAATTAGGACATTGCGTATAGGAGATTCCATATTTTGGGGATGTCTTGTGAAGTTGAACCATGAATCTTGAATTCCAGTTTCCCAATAAGCTTATGGGAGTCTTTCTCTTGATATCCAAACAACTGAAATTCTAGGTCACCATGAAACACCTCAGCACCTTACTGAGAATGAAGCAGGAATCTGGGTTATGGAAGTCCTCATATACAGGAAACTACACAGCCTCTTGCTAAGGAAGAATAAGGAATTCTGGATGCACGAGTCCTCATCCTAGAAATCCACAGGGCATATTATTAAGAGGTAACCATGAATCAGGTTTTTGATGTAGGAATTCGGTGACGGGGAGTCCTCAAATAACGGAAACTGGACTGCCTATTGCTACGGAAGAATAAGGAATCTGGGTTACACGTGTCCTCAATCCCTAAAAAACTTCTGGGCGTCTTGCTAAGGGCTAAACACGATTCAGGGTTTGAAGCATGAATCTTCGGAAATTGGGTCCTCATACACAGGCAAATACACGGCCTTTTGCTAAGAAAGAATAAGGAATCTGGATTGCACGTGTTCTCTATTCCAAAAGAACTACATGGCCTCTTCCTAAGGGCTAAACAAGAATAAGGGATTCGAAGCAGGAGTGTGGGTAATACTCCTCTTAACAGGAAACTTCGAGGCCTCTTCTTCAGAAAAAATAAGGAATCTGTTTTACGTGGTTCCTCAATAACAAAAACTACATGGTGTCTTGCTAAGGGCTAAACAAGAATCAGAGTTTCAAAACAGGAATCTGGGGAAAGGGAGTCCTCATATACAGGACACTTCACGGCCTCCAGTGAAGGAAGAATAAGGAATCTGTGTTACACGAGACCTCAATCCGAATATATTCTCAGACGTCTTGCTACCGGACAAACAAGAATCAGGGCTTCGAGCTCCCCTCATGTTTTGGAGCTATTTAACATGGGATATTAGGAATCAGTCAATTTAGGACTCCAGCAACATTCTGGTCCTCTTGGTTGTTGTAAATGGGTATCTCGCACTGCAAGTCCGTTAGGTTCCTCGGGACAACTAAGACCAGATTCCAGCACAAAAGCGATCATCTCGCCATATTTGGATGTAACTCTTGGTCTCAAGATGAACTTTGTAACTCTCAAACATCCATTTGTCATTTTATTTTGAGAGTGGCCGAGGGTTTTGCAGTTTCCAAATGTTTAGTAAGTATTTTTAAAGGTAAACAGGAATCACGGATTCCCCGAATCTAGGAAACTTGTGGGCATCTGTCTTTTTGTATACAGAGTTTTGGAATACACATTGACAGGGAAAAACAAGGCATCTTGCTGAGATTGAAAAGGGAATCCGGATTCTTGTTCTCATTCGCCGAAGTCTACATGGCGTCTTGATGAAGTTAAATCAGGAATCTGGACTTTTAGGCCCCCATTTTGTTAGGGTGTCTTGTACAAGGGAACCAGGAATCTTGGATTCCAATTGCCCAGCAAACTTCTGGGGGTCTTTCAATAAGTATTCATACAACTTGAATTCTACACCACCACGAAATATCTCGGTGTCTTACTGAAAATGAAGCAGGAATCGGGTAATGGGGGTCCTCATATACAGGAAACTTCATGACTCTTGCGAAGGATGAATAAGGAATCTGAGCTACATGGGTCCTCAATACCACTAATTTACAGCGCATCTTGCTAATGGCTAAATAAGTTCAGGGCTTCGAGCATTCCTCATGTTTTAGAGGTATTTGTTATGTGGATATTACGAATCAATCATTCATGTACACCAGCAGCACTCTGGTACTCTTGATAGTTGCGAACGCGAATCTGGCACTACAAGTAAATTTAGATACTTGGACCCTCTGATTCCAGATACAGGACACTAGAAATTCTCTTGGATTTTTTGTATGTAAGCCTTGAACTCAGTGTTACCTCGTACTCCAGAAATTTCAGTGGCTCTGCTGTTCGTTATTTGGATTTTGGGTTTGGTGTTCAATTTTTTAGGTGGTATTTATGGAAGAGACACAGGAATCTTATATTTCACGTCCCAAGGCATATTCTTGTCATCTTTCTATACAAGAGTCTGTACTTCCAGGCCAACAGGAAACATCTCGTCGTTTTGCTTAGAACAAAATAGGAATCTGTTTCACTGTGTCCCTTGAAAGTTTCTGCAGGCTTTACTTAAGAGGAACCAGGAAACTCGGTTTCCATGTAGCTTGCAAACATGTGGGCATTTGCTAAATTATCCGTGGGTTAAGACAGTGCTCATAGCTAGGAATTGATAGGGACTTTAGCAAATGCGAATCTGGAATCTGGGAGTCCTGATTCTCATATTACCCAGAGCAACGTCGTATATGCATACCACAAATTGGGCATTTCCGTTCCGCAATAACGTGTTACACCTCTTGATAGTTGTAACTGAGAATCTGTCCTACTGCTAGGTTTGTTTCACAGGGTCCTATAAGGCAAGATTCCACAATCCACGCACTCATCTGCTATTTGTTAATTTGATCACTGACCTCAGTTTACCTCGTAGTCCAGAAATTACTGCTGGACATTCGTTTTAGCATTGACAATGTGGGATTAGGGGTTCCCACATATTTAGGATGTATACTTAAGGGGGAGCCAGCGATCATCAAATCCAGGTCACTGGGAAACTTCTTGGCGTCTGTGTATTGGTATGTAATAGTATGTACTTCTACATCACCAGAAAACGTCTGGGTGTATTCCTGATAATAAAAAAAGGAATGTGGGTTATGGGAGGCCTCAATCCATTTCCACAGGGTTCCGTTATAAGGGCTTATCTGGATTCTGGGCTTCTAGTTCTCCAAAGTCGTCAGAGCAAATTCTTCAGAGCATGCTGCCACTTGGAAAGGACAAGTGTCATTATAGATTCCCAGCAAACTTCTGGTCCTCTTGTTGTGATCAAGAGCCAGTCCGTGCAATTCAGTTGGGTTTCTCGGCACAACTAAAGGCAGCTTACAGGACTAAGGCATCATCTAGCAGTATTTGTGCGTAACTCTTGTCGTAAAATGTACCCTGTAATCCTAAAATATCCGTTTGTGAATCTATTTGATATGGCCTAGGGTGTTGGGGTTGCTAAGCATGTAGTACATATTTTTAATGGTAACCAGGAATCACGAATTCCACGTCCCTGCGAAACAGCTGGGCATCTGTCTATTTGCATACAGAATCTTGGAATCCAAATTGCCAGGAAAAATCAGGCTCTTGCTGAGAACGAGAAGAGAATGCGGGTCCAGCATTCCTCAACCGTGAAAATCTCTATGGCCTCTTGATAAGGTTTAATGAGGAATCTGGGCTTGTAGGTTCTTCCATTTTTCATAGCTATTTTCTACGTGGATACCTAAAATCTTTTATTAGAGATCCAAGCGATTCCGGTATTTCGATAGTTTTAATTGAGTATTTGAATCTACAATTTCGTTTGTTTTTTATTCACATCTTCGGCCTCAATCCAGTTCCCCAAGTATCAACTGGCATTTTGCGACAAAATCCCTCGCTTCAGGTTACCTCAAAATAACGAAATTTCCTGTCATCAGGTTGGTGAAAATTGGGATATTGGGTTTAGAATATTACACATTTTTACGATGTCTTGTTAAGGGGGACATGGAAGCTTGGATTACAGTTTCCAGATACTATATGGGAGTCTTTCTATTGATATCCAAACAACTGGAATTCTATGTTCATCAGGATAATATCTCGGGTATTGCTGAGAATTAAGCAGGAATTTGGAAAAGGGAATCCTCACATACGGGAAACTACATGGCCTCTTACTACGGAAGAATAACGAATCTGGGTTACACGAATCCTCAAATTCCAAAAACCTACAGGGAGTCTTACTAAGGGAGAAAAATATCAGGGATTTGAAGCACGTATCTGGGGAATGGGAGTCCTAATATAAAGGAAACTTCATATCCTCTTGCTAAGGACGAACAAGGATTATGGGTGACACCTGTCCTCTATGAGAAAAATGTATAGGGCATCTTTCTAAGGGCTAAACATGGATCAGGATTTTGAAGCAGGATTCTCGGAAGTGGGAGTCTTCATATACAGTAAACTACACAGCCTCTACCTAAGACAGGATAAGAACTCAGGTTTTCCTGAGAACTCAATGCCAAAAATCTACTGGGTGTCTTGCTAAGGGCTAAACAAGAATCAGGATTTTGAAGCTAGAATCTGGGGAACAGGAGTCCTCATACACAGGAAACTACATGGGCTCTTGCTAAGGAAGAGTAACGAATCTGGGTTACACGAGTCCTCAATTCCAAAAATGTTCAGGGCGTCTTGATAAGGCCTAAAGACTCGGACTTCGATGTGCCCATATCTTTCAGAGCTGTATCCTATGTGCATATTAGGAATCACTCATTCCAGAAGTCCCACATCATTTTGGTTCTCTCGATAGTTTAAACGAAAATATGGCACTACAAGTCCATTTAGATTCTGGATCCTCTAACGCCAAATTCCAAGACACAAGTAATCATCTCGGGTGTTTTGAATGTAAGCCCTAAGTTCAGGGTTACCTCGTACTCCAGAAATTTCTGGTAGTTCAACTATTCGGAATTAGGACCTTGGGCTTAGATGTTACACCATGTTTAGAAGGTATTTTTGGGAGGGCACCAGGATCTTGGTTCACAAGTCCATAGGAGCATTCTGGAGTCTGTCCATTGGGAGCCACGTGTCTGGACTTCTAGGAAACGGGGAAATATCTGGTCGTTCTTCTGAGAACGAAACAGGAATCTCGGATACTATGTCCCCAGAAAGTTTGTACTCATGTTGCCAATGTGGAACAAGGAAAATCAGTTTGCATGTGACCATCAAACTTCTGGGCAGTTGTTAATTTGTCCCTGGCTTAAGGTAGTTCTCATACTTAGAAGCCTACAGGAATTTTTAAATGCTAATCAGGAATTAGGAATCCTAGTCCCCACACTTTTCAGAACTAATTCCTGTATACATACCACGAATCTGTCATTACAGATTCCCAGGATCCTGCTGCTCTTCTTTTAGTTGTAACAGATAATCTGTCCGTTTGCTCGGCTTTTTTTGCAGGAGGCTGTAAGTCCAGATTCCACAACCGAAGGAATCATGTTGCCATTTTTCGTGTAATTTCTGAGTTCAGGTTTAATTCCTAATCCTGAACCTACTACTGGAATTTTAGATTGATATTCGTAACTTGGGGTTAGGTGTTCCCAAATATTTAGGACGTTTTCTTAAAGGGGATTCAGCAATCTTGCATTCCAGGGCCCTTCTGACCTTTTTGGATTATGATTATTGGTATAAAATAGTTTGATTTTCCAAGTCGCTAGGTAACTTCTGGGAGTCGTACTGAGAACAAAAAATCTGGGTTACGAGGGATACCAATCCAAGAATTCTACATGGACACCTTATAAGGGCAAATCTGGAATCTGGGATTCTGTTTCCACACATTCTTTAGGGCTACAGGCTTCTTGGATATGACAATTTTTTCATTATAAATTCTCAGCAATCTTCTGATCGTCTTGATAGTTGTTAACGAGAATGTGGACCCTCAAATCCTTTGGGTTCCTCGGGACAACAAAGGGCAGATTCCAGGACTCAAAGAATCTTATCGCCATATTTGTATGTAACTATCGCCTTAAGACGTACCTTGCAATCCTAAAACTTGTGTTTGTCCTTCTACTCTGATACGGGCCTGGTGTTTTGAGGTTGCCAAATATTTATTACATAGTTTTACAGGTAGCCATGATTCATGGATTCCACGACCCTAGGTAATTTCTGGTCATCTGACTATTTGTATACAGAGGTTTTGGATCCACATCAGGAGGGAGAAACATGTCATCTTGCTGAGAAATAAAAGGAAATTCGGTTCTAGGACTTCTCAATCGCCAGAATCTACAGGGACTCTTGATAAGGTTTAATCAGCAATCTGGCTTCAGGGTCCCTACATTTTTCAGAGCTACTAGCTCTGTAGATACCCTTAATCAGTCGTTACAGATCCTCAGGAACATTTTATTCTCTTGATAGTTGTAAACGAGGATCTGGCCCAAATATACTTTTGTGTCTTATGAACATCTAGGACCAAATTCAGGTACTCCAGGAATCAAATGGCATATTGTTAACAAATCCCTTGATTCAGGACACATCAAACTAGAGAAAATTCTTGTGGTCGGGTTGGTGGGAATTAGGACATTGCGTATAGGAGATTCCATATTTTGGGAATGTCTTGTTAAATGGAACAAGGTATCTTGAATTCCAGTTCCCCAGTAAGCTTATGGGAGTCTTTCTCTTGATATCCAAACAACTGGAATTCTAGGTCACCATGAATCACCTCAGCGACTTGCTGAGAATGAAGCAGGAATCTAGGTTATGGGAGTCCTCATATACAGGAAACTACACAGCCTCTTGCTAAGGAGGAATAAGCAATTTTGGTTGCACGAGTCCTCAGCCCAGAAATCCACAGTGCATCTTACTAAGAGGTAACCATGAATCAGGTTTTTGATGTAGGGAGCCGGGGAGTGGGAATCATCAAATACCGGAAACAGGACTGCCTATTGCTACGGAAGAATAAGGAATCTGGGTTAAACGTGTCTTCAATCCCTAAAAAACTTCCAGGCGTCTTGCTAATGGCTAAACACGATTCCGGGTTTGAAGCATGAATCTTCGGTAATGGGGTCCTCATGCACAGGCAAAAACATAGCCTTTTGCTAAGAAAGAATAAGGAATCTGGATTGCACATGCTCTCTATCCCAAAAGAACGACAGGGCCTCTTGCTAAGGGCTAAACAAGAATAAGGGATTCGAAGCAGGAATGTGGGTAATAGTCCTCATAACAAGAAACTTCAAGGCCTCTTCCTCAGAAAAAATAAGGAATCTGTTTTATGCGCTTCCTCGATCACAAAAACTACATGGTGTCTGGCTAAGGGCTAAACAAGGATCAGGGTTTCAAAACAGGAATCTCATGAAAGGGAGTCCTCATATACAGGACACTACACGGATTCCAGCGAAGGAAGAATAAGGAATCTGTGTTACATGAGAACTCAATCCGAATATATTCTCAGACATCTTGCTACCGGACAAACAACAATCAGGGCTTCGAGCTTCCCTCATGTTTTGGAGCTATTTAGCATGTGGATATTAGGAATCAGTCAATTTAGGACTCCAGCAACAATCTGGTCATCTTGATTGTTGTAAACGGGTATCTCTCACTGCAAGTCCGTTAGGTTCCTCAGGACAACTAAGGCCAGATTCCAGCACAAAAGCGATCATCTCGCGATATTTGGATGTAATTCTTGGTCTCAAGATGAACTTTGTAACTCTCAAACATCCATTTTTCCTTTTATTTTGAGAGTGGCCGAGGGTTTTGCAGTTCCCAAATGTTTAGTAAGTATTTTTAAAGGTAACCAGGAATCACGGATTCCCCGACCCTAGGAAACTTGTGGGCATCTGCCTTTTTGTATACAGAGTTTTGGAGTACACATCGACAGGGAAAATCAAGGCATCCTGCTGAGATCGGAAAGGGAATCCGGGTTCTTGTTCTCATTCGCCGAAGTCTACATGGCGTCTTGATGAAGTTAAATCAGGAATCTGGACTTTTAGGCCCCCATTTTGTTAGAGTGTCTTGTACAAGGGAACCAGGAATCTTGGATTCCAATTGCCCAGCAAGCTTCTGGGGGTCTTTCAATAAGTATTCATACAACTTGAATTCTACATCACCATGAAATATCTCGGTGTCTTGCTGAGAATGAAGCAGGAATCGGGCAATGGGAGTCCTCATATATAGGAAACTTCATGACTCTTGCGGAGGATAAATAAGGAATCTGGGCTACATGGGTCCTCAATACCGCTAATTTACAGCACGTCTTGCTAAGGGCTAAATAAGTTCAGGGCTTCGAGCACCCCTCATGTTTTAGAGGTATTTGTTATGTGGATATTACAAATCAATCATTCATGGACACCAGCAACTCTCTGGTACTCTTGATAGTTGGAAACGAAAATCTGGTACTAAAAGTACATTTAGATACTTGGAACCTCTGATTCCAGATACAGGACATTAGAAATTCTCTCGGATTTTTTGTATGTAAGCCCTGACCTCAGTGTTACTTCATACTCCAGAAACTTCAGTGGCTCTGTTGTTCGTTATTAGGCCTTTGGGATTAGGTGTTCAATATTTTAGGAGGTATTATTGGAAGAGAACTAGGAATCTTATATTTCATGGCCCCAGGCATATTCTTGTCATTTTTCTAATGGTATACAATAGTCTGGACTTCCAGGCCAACAGGAAACATCTCATCGTTTTGCTTAGAACGAAATATGAATCTGTTTCACTGTGTCCCTTGAAAGTTTCTACAGGCTTTACCTGAGAGGAACCAGGAAACTCGGTTTCCATGTAGCTTGAAAACATGTGGGCATTTGCTAAATTATCCGTGGGTTAAGGCAGTGCTCATACCTAGGAATCGACAGGGACTTTAGCAAATGCGAATCTGGAATCTAGGAGTCCTGATTCTCATATTACCCAGAGCAACGTCCTATATGCATACCACAAATTGGGCATTGCCATTCCACAATCCTGTGTTTATTCTCTTGATAGTTGTAACTGAGAATCTGCCCTACTGCTACGTTTGTTTCACAGGGTCCTATAAGACAAGATTCCACAATCCACGCAATCAGCTGCCATTTGTTAATGTGATCACTGGCCTCAGGTTTACCTCGTAGTCCAGAACCTACTGCTGGACATTCGTTTTCGCATTGACAATGTGGGATTAGGGGTTTCCACATATTTAGTATGTATACTTTAGGGGGAACCAGCAATTATCGAATCCAGGTCCCTGGGAAACTTCTTGGCGTATGTGTATTGGTATGTAATAGTATGTACTTCTACATTACCAGACAACGTTCGGGTGTATTCCTGATAATAAAAAAAGGAATGTGGGTTATGGGAGGCATCAATCCATTTCTACAGGTCTCCGTTATAAGGGCTTATCTGGAATCTGGGCTTCTAATTCTCCAAATTCGTCAGAGCATGTTGCCACTTTGAAAGGACAAGTGTCATTATAGATTCCCAGCAACCTTCTGGTCCTCTTGATTGTTGTAACCAAGAACCAGTCCGTGCAATTCAGTTGGGTTTCTCTGCACAACTAAAGGCCGATAGCAGGACAAAGGCATAATCTCGCAATATTTGTGTGTAACTGTTGTCATAAGATGTACCCTGTAATCCTAATATATCAGTTTGTGAAGCCTAGGGGGTTGGGCTTGCTAAGCATGTAGTACATATTTTTAATTTAACCAGGAAACACGCATTCCACATCCCTGGGAAACAGCTGGCCATCTGTCTGTTTGCATACAGAATTTTGGATTCCAGATCGCCAGGGAAAATCAGACTCTTGCTGAGAACGAGAAGAGAATGCGGGATCAGGGGTACTCAACCGTCAAAATCTATCTGGTCTCTTGATAAGGTTTAATGAGGAATCTCGGCTTGTAGGTCCTTCCATTTTTCAGAGCTACTTGTTACGTGGATACCTAAAATTTCTTATTATAGATCCAAGTGATTGCAGTCCTTTTGATAGTTGTAATTGAGTATCTGAATCTACAATTTCTTTTGTTTCTTATCCACATCTTCGGCCATTATCCAGTTCCCCAGGTATCAACTGGCATTTTGCGACAAAATCCCTTGCTTCAGGTTACCTCAAAATACCAAAATTTCCTTTGGTCAGGCTGGTGGAAATTTGGATATTTGGTTTAGAATATTACATACTTTTAAGATGTCTTGTTAAGTGGAAACTGGAAGCTTGGATTACAGTTCCCAGGTACTATAAGGGAGTCTTTGTATTGATATCCAAACAACTAGAACTCTATGTTCATCAGGAAATATCTCGGGTATTACTGAGATTTAAGCAGGAATTTGCCAAATGGGAATCCTAATACACGGGAAACAACATGGCTTCTAACTATGAAGAATAAGGAATCTGGGTTACACGAGTCCTCAAAACCCAAAAACCTGCAGGGAGTCTTACTAAGGGAGAAAAAGTATCAGGGATTTTTAGCACATATCTGGGGAATGGGAGCCCTCATATACAGGAAACTTCACAACCTCCGGCTAAGGATCAACAAGGAATCTGGGCGACATATGTCCTCGATCCAAAAAATCTGCAGTGCATCTTTCTAAGGGCTAAACATGTATCCGGGTTTTGAAGAAGGACTCTCGGTAATGGGAGTCTTCATATACGGGAAACTACAGAGCCTCTACCTAGGAAGGGATAAGAAATCTGTTTTTGACTACTCCTCAATGCCAAAAATCTACTCGTCGTCTTGCTAAGGGCTAAATAAGAATCAGGATTTAGAAGCAAGAATCTGGGGAATGGGAGTCCTCATATACTGGAATGTACATGGGCTCTTGCTAAGGAAGAATAACGAATCTGGGTTACACGAGTCCTCAATTCCAAAAATGTTCAGGGCGTTTTGATAAGGCCTACAAGACTAGGACTTCGACGTCCCCATACTTTTCAGAGCTGTATCCTATGTGCATATTAGGAATCACTCATTCCAGAAGTCTGGCAACATTCTGGTCCACTCGAGTGTTTAAACGAAAATATGGCACTACAAGTCCATTTAGATTCTGGATCCTCTAACGCCAAATTCCAGGACACAAGTAATCATCTCGGGTGTTTAGAATATAAGCCCTGAGTTCTGGGTTACCTCGTACTCCAGAAACTTCTGATAGTATCAGCTATTCAGAATTAGAAACTTGTGTTTAGATGTTGCACCATGTTTAGAAGGTGTTTTTGGGAGGCGACCAGGGTCTTGGTTTACAAGTCAACAGGAGCATTCTGGAGTCTTTCTATTGAGAGCCACATACCTGGACTTCTAGGAAATGGGGAAATATCTGGTCGTTCGACTGAGAATGAAACAGGAATCTTGGACACTATGTCCCCAGAAATTTCTACTCATGTTAGCAATATGGAACAAGGAAAATCAGTTTTCATGTGACCAGCAATCTTCTGGGCAGTTGTTGATTTTTCCCTGGTTTAAGGTAATTCTCATACCTAGAGGCCTACAGTAATTTGTTAAATGCTAATCAGGAATAAGGAGTCCCAGTCCCGACAGTTTTCAGAACTAATTCCTGTATACATACCACAAATTTGTCATTACCGATACCCAGTAACCTGCTGCTCCTCTTCTTAGTTGTACCAGAGAATCTGGCCATCTGCTCAGCTTTTTTTGCAGGATGTTTTAAGGAAAGATTCCACAACCCAAGGAATTATGTCGCCATTTTTCGAGTAATTTCTGACTTCAGTTTTACCTCCTAATCCAGAAACTACTACTGGAATTTTAGATTGGTATTCGTAACTTGGGATTAGGTGTTCCCAAATTTTAGGACGTTTTCTTAAAGAGGATCCAGCAATCTTGGATTCCAAGGCCCTTCTGACCTTTTGGGCTTAGGATTATTGGCATATAATAGTTTGCACTTCCACATCGCTAGGTAACTCCCAGGTGTCTTACTGAGAACAAAAAGAATCTGTGTTACGGAGGTCGCCAATCCAAGAATTCTACATGGACACCTTATAAGGGCTAATCTGGAATCTGAGATTCTATTTCCACACATTCTTTAGGGCTACAGGCCTCTTGGATATGACAATTATGTCATTATAAATTCTCAGCAACCGTCTAATAGTCTTGATATTTGTAACCGAAAATGTGGACCCTCAAGTCCGTTGGGTTCCTTGGGACAACAAAGGGCAAATTCTAGGAGCCATAGAATCTTATCGACATATTTGTATGTAACTATCGCCTTAAGATGTACCTTGTAGTCCTAAAACTTCTGTTTGTCCTTCCACTCCGATAGGGGCCTGGTGTTTTGTGGTTGCCAAATATATATTATGAACTTTTAAGGCTAAGCAGAATTCATGGATTCCACGACCCTGGGTAATTTCTGGGCATCTGCCTATTTTTATACAGAGGTTTTTAATCCAGATCACGAGAAAAAATCAGGGCATCTTCCAGAGAACGAAAAGGAAATCCGGTTCTAGGACTTCTCATTCGCCAGAATCTACAGGACCTTTTTATAAGGTTTAATAAGCAATCTGATTTCAGGGTCCCTACATTTTTCAGAGCTACTAGCTCCATAGATACCCTTAATCGGTCATTACAGATCCCCAGGAACATTCTATTCTCTTGATAGTTGTAATCGAGGATCTGGCCCAATATCCTTTTGAGTCTTATGAATATCTAGGACCATAATCAGGTACTCCAGGAATCAAATGGCATGTTGGTACCAAATCCCTTGATTCAGGTTACATCACACTACAGAAATTTCATGTGGTCAGACTGGTGGGAATTGGGACATTGGATTTAGGAGATTCCACATTTTGAGGAGGTCCTGTTAAGTGGAACCAGGAATCTTGGATTCCATTTCCCCAATAACCTTATGGGAGTCTTTCTCTTGATACCCAAACAACGGGAATTCTAGGTCACCATGAAATATCTCAGCACCTTGGTGAGAATGAAGCAGGAATCTGGGTAATGGGAGTCCTCATATACAGGAAACTACACTGCCTCTTGCTAAGTAAGAATGAGGAATTTTGGTTGAACGAATCCTCAGCCCAAAAATCCACAGGGCGTCTCACTAAGAGGTAACCATGAAACAGGTTTTTTAATTTAGATATGTGTAGTGGAGTCCTCAATACAGGAATTTGGACTGCCTATTGCTAAGAAA